>NC_083833.1:8345539-8468148 GCF_015708825.2 Lethenteron reissneri | reverse complement strand
TCTCCACAAGGTGGTGTCTATTCTTTCGACCCTGGTGGCAGGGATGATGGGTTGAGTCAACCCCTCCTCCACCAACCAGGACTCACGACCATCTGATTGCCGGCCACCATCACTCTGGTCCACCAGTCCATCACATCCATCGCATCCATCGCATCCATCATGTCCATCGCGTCCATCGCGTCCATCGCATCCATCGCCATAAACAAACGCCTCTCTCGAATCCACCACCGACCTTCGTCCCTCAAACCCACCTCTCACATCCACCTGTGCTTAGTTTGTCGTTCTGCCCCGCACCTCCGATTAGCACGGTTGGCTACATACGCGCTAAAGAAAGTTTAACGCACGCACGTACATAACAAGCGAATGTATTTCTCAACGTCTAATTTAAAATCATTGCAGTTTTACGTCATCAGTTTTTCTTCCGATTCAGTTCTGATGACGTACGTGTACATCATCGAAACGAAGCCAGAAAATTTTAATAAAATTACTTTACCAGTACCAAGGCTCCCACAAGGCCATGCGGGAGGGCGTGTGGCACAGTTTGGCGCCAGCTATGATAGAGTGTGGTTGCATCACTACAGTTCTCTGCGGTGAGTAACAAGTCTTTAAAAAGGTATAAGCCAGGATCTATCCACGTCTCGATGAAGGCCTCCCCAAATCATCGCCATCTCTAACGGTCATACCATGTGAAACCGCATCTACCTTACCCTCACCTGACACCCACCTCATCTGACGCTCACCCCCGTACCTGACTCTCACCTGACCCTCACCCCCTAAACTGAATATCACCCTCTCACCCGACACCCACCCGCACCCACTCACCTGACCCCTGACCCCCTGACCTGACACCCACCTCCTAACTTGACCCTCAACCCCTCACCTGACCTTTACCCCCCCCCCCGCACCGCCCTCGCCACCCCCCCCCCTCTCCTCACCTGATCCCGACGGTGGCCTGCAGCAGAGTGCACATCCCGGACACGAAGAGGATGGTGCTGACGAGGTGGCTGCGCACCTCGTCGCCCGGCTGCCCGGGCGGGACGCAGAGGAACCGCGACAGCAGCAGCGGGATGGCCACGAGGCCCCCCATGGCCGTCACGCAATGCTGCCCCCCGTCACGTGATGGCGGCGTGGGGAGGGGCGGGCGGGGGGGGCAGAGTCACAGTTAGGGGTTTGGTAGAATTTGCCGGGCGGTGGCGATGGGGGTGGTAGTTGTGGCGGTGGTGACAATGGTGGCGGTGATGGCGGTGTTAGTAGTGGTGGTGGTGGCGGTGGTCACAATGGTGGCGGTGGTGGCGGTGGTGACGATGGTGGTGGTGGCGTTGGTAGCGGTGGTAGTGGTGGTGATGGTGGCAGCAGTGGTGATGGTAGTGGTGACAATGGTGGCGGTGATGGCGGTGGTAGTAGTGGGTGGTGGCGGGTGGTCACAATGGTGGCGGTGGTGGCGGTGGTGACGATGGTGGTGGTGACGTTGGTAGCGGTGGTAGTAGTGGTGGTGACGGTGATGGTGGCAGTGGTGGTGATGGTAGTGGTGACAATGGTGGCGGTTGTGTTGGTGATGGCGGTGGTGACGGTGGTGGTGGCAGTGACCATGGTGGTTGGTGGCATTGGTAGCGGTGGTAGTGGTGGTCACGGTGATGGTGGCAGTGGTGGTGATGGTAGTGGTGACAATGGTGGCGGTGGCGGTGGTGTTGGTGATGGCGGTGGTGACGGTGGCGGTAGTGACGGTGATGGTGGTGACAGCGATGTTCGTGTCTACGCCGCTGCACGTGGCCGCCTGCAGTGACCTAGCGCTGTGGAGGCAGCAGCAAGGGTTGGGCGGATCACACACAGCTGGTGTTGTGAAACTCCCTTCTTACCGCGGTGCCTCGCTCTGCCAGAAGGCAGTACAGCAAATTTGACTAATCTACATCTGGGTTAGAAATATTAAATAGCAGTGGATTTCAAACCCTGAATATTGAATGGTAAAATCTGAAGGCTAAATATTTGATAATAGCTTGGGTAGGGTTAGGGGTCAGGGTTCGAAGGTTATTGCCAGTGATAGGGGGTTCGGGTCAGGGTTAACATTGGTGCTAGATTTAGACTTGTGGGTTCCGGTTATTTGTGTAATTTTTGCTAATCGGCGGTGAACGTGCCCGAGGAGACGTCCGCAGCGGACATGGAGCCTGTGTGTAGGCCGAGGGTGGATCACTCCATCGTGTGCCCAGGAGAGATGGCGACAGCTTGGGGGTTGGGGGACCTTCATCCAGCAGTGATTGAATCATGGCTTTTGCTGCCGCCGCTGATGATGATATTTGGTGATAAGGGGTAGTGTTTAACCTTGAGGGAGGTTGGGCACTGGTGCCATGAGGAAGTGGATAAGGTGATGGTTGCAGTTATGATGAAGAAGGCTGGGCCATGAAGAGGTGGATGAGGTGATGGTTGTAGTTATGGTAAAGATGGCTGGGCCATGAAGAGGTGGATGAGGTGATGGTTGCAGTTATGATAAAGATGGCTGGAGCCATGAGGATGTGGCTGGAACCATGAGGAGGTGGATGAGGGAGGTGCTGCGTAGTCGCACCTGTAGGCCAAGGAGCACGCAGAGAGGCCAATGGAGGCGAGTCCAGGATGGAGTAGGCGAGCGTGGACGAGGGGGTGACCTGGGCGCAAAGACAAAGATCCCCCGTGTGTAATAATGTTCCAGGAGACTTGGACGCCGGGGTTGGAGGCACACGTATTTATTCCGTGTCGGGTACAGCACAACACTGGACATACAACACTGGAGGGGGTATCGCCCCCTCACCCGTCTAACTGGGAATACACCCTCTAGCTACGCCTAGCCTACCTCTTGGTCCTCCACTAACGGGCTAGGGGAGGCTAGCTAGCCCGGACACTGGTAAGTCGGGCTCACGGTACCCGGAGTCCCAGACCAGCTCTTACAAGAGCACCGGCTCTGGCTCTCGGACCACGCCGCTGGCTCGATCCTGTTCGGCCCTGATAAGGGTAGCG
The DNA here is from genome assembly GCF_015708825.2 of Lethenteron reissneri. NCBI lineage: Eukaryota > Metazoa > Chordata > Hyperoartia > Petromyzontiformes > Petromyzontidae > Lethenteron > Lethenteron reissneri. The sequence continues at coordinate 8,465,163 of NC_083833.1, read as the reverse complement.
ATCCAGGGGAGTCCACGGCTCTATCTAGACGATCTTCTGTCTTCACTGGTTAGCTTCAACATCTCTCCTTGAGCCCTCCGGCTCATCCCCTTTTATATCAAAACCCCCCGCTGAGGGGTGGGCCCCGGGGGATCCCAGCTCCGAGTCAGCCCCCCAGGCTGCCCGATGCGGACGTCGCTGGGAGCACCTTCCCGTGCACCGACATAGCCACGCCCACTGTGTTTCTTTCCCGTGTGATCCCATTGTATAACAGCCCCTCCGTAACACCCCTACATCACCACCCCCCCCCCCCCCTGTACAGCTGGCAGCCGTCCCGGCTGCAACAAAACAACATTAAAGTGTATTTACCCCTTGAACCCGCGTGTGCCCTCACAATTTTTTCAAACAATAACGACAACAAGAACAACAACAAGAACAACAACAGCAAGAAGAGAAAATAACCCGACGCACCCCCCCCCCCCCGAATAAATACAAATTCCGTAAGAGCACCATATATACAATTAGCAGGAAAATACACCACACACACAACACACAGTGAACACAACATATATACAATCCTCCGGGCATCACAAAGTCTGCGCATTTTCGCGCACGTTCTTGCAGCAGGCCCGTCACAGGGGCAACCCCGGATGGCGGATTGTTGGGTGGCAACCGTCCGTGTCTGAGTGAGTCACTTTCTGTTGCCGCGTGACCCTCGGCATCCCCAGGAGGGGTTGGCGGTCGTGAGCCCGTCACTCCCGGTGCACCTGGGGGCGGGACAGCCGGCAGCACGTTAGGTGAGAGCAGCGGAGGCGGACCCTGGAGTCGGCGGACCCCCCACATGTTTGGCCACGCGTGTGTGAAGTGGGAACTCGGACCGCAACGAACGGTTTCAATCTGGAGGGGTGCACAAACCACCGCCGCTTCCCCCATTTGATACGTACACACTGAGGCCGCAAAACCTGAACCACCTCCACAGGACCCCGCCACGGCCGCACCAGTTTAGAGGAGGTTGCAAGTGGTACTTGGGGACAGTGTAACCATGCCCTGTCACCTGGTTTCCACTGCAGCACGTGCGCCCGACCCAGCCTGAGCCTCTCGTTAGCCTTCTGGCGGAGGTCGGAATTTTGCATAGCAGCCTCCCGTGCCTCTGTTAATTTAGCAATATTGAATTTCACATGCGCGGCCAATTTAGATTTACCCCGCGGCGTGGAGACCTGCAGCTGGGTCTGAACAGGCGGGTCAGGTTCGCGGCCGTACATCAAGAAGAAGGGGGAAAATCCCGTCGCCGCATGGGAAGCCATTCTATATGCTGCCAACACCCCTTGAATTTGAAGGTCCCAATCGGTCTGTGAGTCCGAGACCTGTTGGGACAGCATTGACGTGATGGTTCGATGCAGACGCTCCACCATCCCGTCAGTTTGCGGATGATATGGGGAGGTACGAATTTTTTTCGTTCCCAGGAGCTCACAGACCTCTTGGAGAAGTTTACCAGAAAAATGTTTGCACTGGTCGGTCAGCAGCCACTCCGGAGCACCTTTGTCCAGGACGTATCCCTGGAAAAAGGCCTCCGCGATGGCTGCTGCCGACTGGTTGGCAAGGGGCCATGCCATAGGCCAGCGCGTAAAATATTCCACCCCGGTCAACAGGTATCTGTTGCCCCTGGGGGTAGCGGGGAATGGGCCCAGAATATCAAGCGCGACAAGCTCGTTGACCCTGGAAACTCTGATGGATTGCAAAGGCGGATTAGACTCCCGTGCTGGTGGTTTACGTTGCGCACACCGAGGACATGACCCCAACAGATCTCCGACATCCCTTGTCATGCCCGGCCAAAAAATCCAGCTGGAGCATGGCGAGGGTCTTTTGAGTCCCCAGGTGGAGGAGACGCTCATGCGCGGCCCACACCACCTTACCCCGCAAAACAGAAGGGACCACTAGCCGGTGTCGATGGGATCTCCCGTCCCAATGCATTAACAGACCCTGGACCATCTCCCATGAGTCGACATCACCCCTCTCCCGCCCAGCACTTCCGACGCGACGACGCAACGCGAGGAGGGAGGTGTCCTCCATCTGGAGGCGCCCCCATTCAGCAACAGGCAACCCCAGCAAGGAATCTTTTCCCTGTTGTGCAATCGAACCCGTCATCGACGTTGCGTCAGCGGTGGCCGCCAGGACCGGAACGGACATGTCACTCGGAGGCCTGCAACGCCCCGACCCCAGGAGACATGCGCATTCGGAGGTGGTTGGCAGCCGTGACAGAGCGTCCGCATTGGTGTGGCGAACGCCCTTACGGTACGTAGTTTCGAAATCGAAGTCCTGGAGAATCTCCAACCATCGAGACAATTGTCCCGATGGTTGTTGAACTCGCAGGGCGTACTGTAGTGCCGCATGATCTGTGCGGACGGTGAAATGCCGACCGTACAGATATGGGCGATACTGTTGGATAAAGTTAATTACCAACAGTTCCCGACGGGTGACACAATATCTTTGCTCCGCTGGAGACAACACCCGACTACTGTACGCTACTACCCGTTCCACGCCATCAACCACCTGCGAAAGCACGCCCCCAATTCCCGTGTTGCTCGCGTCCGTGTCGAGCAAAAAGGGTTTGGAAAAATCAGGGTAAACCAAAGGAGGAGCCTTTACCAGAGCGTCCCGGAGGGATCGGAAAGCAGCCTCCTCCTCCTGTCCCCAGTGAAACCGGACCCCCTTCGATGTCAAAGCATGTAAGGGCTTTGCAATCGTTGCAAAATCCGCGACAAACCGTCGGTAATACGACGCGAATCCAACAAAACTCCTGACCTCTCCCACAGAGGTGGGAGTTGGCCAGGAGCTGACACACTGCGTTTTGGCGGGATCGGTAGCAATACCTGAGCGTCCGACGATATGTCCCAAATAACGCACAGATTCGCGTAACAAATGACACTTCTGGGGTTTAAATTTCAAATTATCAGCCCGCATTTTGAGGAAAACCGCCCGCAAACTCTGGAGATGTTCGTCGATTGTTTTGCTAAAGATGATAACGTCATCCAAATAAATCAAGCACGAGTCCCATTGTAACCCAGCCAAGACCAATTCCATCAATCGCTGGAAAGTTGCCGGCGCTGAGTGGAGTCCCATCGGCAACCGGTTGAATTGGAACAGGCCGTGCGGTGTACAGAATGCAGTTTTGGGTTTCGAATCATCGTCCAGAGGAAGCTGCCAGAATCCCGAAAGCAAATCCAATGTGGAGAAGAATCGCGCTCCCGCCAAGGCGTCAAGCGATTCGTCCATCCGTGGGAGCGGGTATGCGTCGGCAACAGAAATTTTGTTGAGGCGACGAAAATCGACGCAAAACCGCAATGAGCCGTCATGATTTTTTACTAAGACAATCGGCGCTCCCCAAGGGCTGGTAGAAGGAGAAATGATGTCGGCGGCAAACATGTCATCAACGGCCGATTTGACATGGTCCTTTTCGGCGGGACTTAACCGAAAAGGATTCTGGCATATTGGCGCGCTGTCACCCGTATCAATATGGTGATGCAGCAGATGAGTACAGCCCAGATCGTATTTGTTCCGACTGAAAACGTCGGAAAATTCATGCAGCAGTGTTTTAAGCTTTTGACGCTGTAAGTCTGACAGGTCCGTCGATCCCGCACAAAGCGCCTCGAGCCACCCCTCATCACTGTCCGCATGTGGTCGCGGCAGAGGGGCAGCGCTCACGTGATTTACGACGGGCTCCTCACAGAGCACCGATGTTGCATGCGCAAGCACGGCCCCCTGTGGAACCACCACCGTCCGCGATCCCACATTGAGGACCGCAATGAAAGGGTCCCCGTCCCCTTTAACGATGGTCTGGGCCGGAATTAAGTGAGGTCCGCTAACCCCGACCCTAGACGGTCCCAGCAGAACCCCCTGGTCCCCAATCCCCTTAGCGAAAGGCCGATGTAGTTTAAGAGGCACCACCATCTGGGCCCCCGGCGGTACGCGTACCGTTCTATCGACGAGCGCCGGTACCGTCGCGAACGCCGTCCGACCCGCAGAGGGAGACGGCAGAAATGACATACATTGGCCCGACGGGAGCTCAATACAGCCCTGGTCGACTAAGATACGGATCGGCATTTTGGCCAGGAAGTCCGTCCCCAGCAGGCACGGAACCGCCAGCGAGGAGGAGACAAAAATTGGGCCAGAAAATTTGATATCCCCGATACAAATTTGCACTCGAATTTGTCCAATGATGCAAAGTGAGCCCCCGTTAGCAGCATAGAACGGAACATCAACGGGCAGCAAAGGACGGCTCTGAACAGGAAGAATGTTGTAAATTAATTCCGAAATAATGGTCGCCGATGCTCCCGTATCGACCAGGATGCGCGCCTCAACCCCATCAATGTGCCCCACAACGACTGACGACCCCGACGACGCGGCCACAACGCGATGGGCCAACACAGACCACTGGCTGGGTTGGATATTAGTCCCCACAGTGGTACGTGTTGGCGCGACGGTGTGCAATTTCAGACCCGAGTTCGTTGCGGTGCGTGAGTGTGTGATGGGTGTGTGTATAGGCCAACCATGTGGGGTGCCGCGACTCGCCGGGTTATGTTGTTGGAGCTTGGGAAGAGGCGCGGCGTCCTGTCGAGGCGTCGCCCCGCGCTGCCGAGGAGACCGGCATCCCGAGGCCACATGACCCCGGAGGCCGCAATTGTAGCAGCGCGGGAGCGCTCCCGATGACTTTGGCTGGTCGAGGCGGCTCGGTCCGTCCCGAGCCGGCCGTACTCCCGCTCTCCACTCCAGCTGACGGTCGACGGCGCAAATTTCCTCCGCCGGGAGGGTGGCTGCAGCCACGGCACGGCCGGTCGCTGCCTTGCTGGCCTTTCGTCGCTGCGAGAGTAAGTTGGCGTGGAGGTGTCGTGCGGCCCGGAGGGAAGACATCTCAGCGTCGTCCTGCGCCACGACGACAATGTCCAATTCGTCAGCCAGCAAGAGGATCTTCTCCGTCACCATGGCATCCACTCCTTCGTCATCCATTCGCGGGAAAGCCATTCTTGCCAGTGCCAGGAGAGCTGTGCGATACGCCAGGGGCGACTCCTTGGCACCCCGCTGACGATCGTAGAATAGCTGTCTGCAGTCAGAAGGTGGTCCGTAGACTGCAGCCAGCAGCTGAAGCGCCATCTGCAGCGTGGCGCGCTTGGCTTTCGGCGCCGAGGTGAGAGTGGCGAGGGCATCGCTGTCGAGCATCGCCGGCAGCGCGCGGAGAGCCTCGGTATCTGTCCACTGCGCCATCTCCTGGTGTGCGAGGAAGCGCCGCTGAAAGCCGCCCCAGTCACCATCTTCGCCCACGAACTCCTTGAGGGGAGGTAAACGTTGGTGCAACGCAGCGGCCGCAGTCGAAGGTCGCCCCCCGTTGCTCCCATCACTCGGCTCGGCTTCGGCGTGAACGACGAGTGGCATCGCCGGTCGCACCACTGGTGACGCCCTGGCCGCTCCTGATGACGTAGCAGCCACTGTACGCCCGACGTCGGACGCGAGGCTCAGCCCGGCCACACCCTCAGCAGTCGCTGCTGCGATGGCGGGAAATTCAAAATCCGGCTCCGTGAAAGTGGCGGGAACCCGTGCTGCCCGTCGCCTGTCATCGCTCCGTGGCGGTCCACCAGCCCCCAGCCGCGTAATTTGGTCAAGCGTGGCAGCAGCAGCGTAAAGTAGCTCCGCCAGTCTCGCGTGAGCCTGCCGCAGTCCATCTGCTGACGGCTCCCCTCCATCCAGACGCTGCGGTGTGGATGGACCCGGCCCCGGCTGCTCGGCGTCGCCTTCAGCCATCTCGGGCTCAACTTCGACAGCGGTGTCCTCCGCCCCCGGTTCCCTGGCACGAGCCGTCCGTCGCGTGTCCATGTTCGTAGCAGATCACTTCTAATACCAGATGTAATAATGTTCCAGGAGACTTGGACGCCGGGGTTGGAGGCACACGTATTTATTCCGTGTCGGGTACAGCACAACACTGGACATACAACACTGGAGGGGGTATCGGCCCCCTCACCCGTCTAACTGGGAATACACCCTCTAGCTACGCCTAGCCTACCTCTTGGTCCTCCACTAACGGGCTAGGGGAGGCTAGCTAGCCCGACACTGGTAAGTCGGGCTCACGGTACCCGGAGTCCCAGACCAGCTCTTACAAGAGCACCGGCTCTGGCTCTCGGGACCACGCCGCTGGCTCGATCCTGTCCGGCCCTGATAAGGGCGGCGATCCAGGGGAGTCCACGGCTCTATCTAGACGATCTTCTGTCTTCACTGGTTAGCTTCAACATCTCTCCTTGAGCCCTCCAGCTCATCCCCTTTTATACCAAAACCCCCGCTGAGGGGTGGGGCCCCGGGGGATCCCAGCTCCGAGTCAGCCCCCCAGGCTGCCCGATGCGGACGTCGCTGGGAGCACCTTCCCGTGCACCGACATAGCCACGCCCACTGTGTTTCTTTCCCGTGTGATCCCATTGTATAACAGCCCCTCCGTAACACCCCTACACGTGTAGCCTGTGACAGACTGTTGGGGCAAGTGCTGTTAGCGAGCACCTATAAAGGCCGGCACGGCACACGAGGGGGTGGGTGGCCAACACCACGCCCGGTCGCCTTTGTCTCCCCAGTGGCGATGTTTACACACCGCACCAGGTACTCGTTTGAGGCTGAGTCGACCTACGGGAGGAGGCCCAGGACCGGTTGAGATAATCGTCGCCGGTGTTAGCCGCGAGTGAGAATCTCACTGTGCCACCACACGGTTACAACAACAGCCGGCGCTGTTCGCCATTAAGCGGTGGTGACGTTACCACGGCGCCGGTACCAGGCTAGGTGCACTTTGACGCCACGTGAGGTGTCTAAGATTCGCTGGCAGGAGGGTCACGGGACAGGCCCAGGTGCCGTAGGTTGGCTGACTGGCAGATGCACCAGCCGTGTACTCTACTGTGCCAAATCGCTGCGTTTTAGCCACCCGGCGCTCCGCTCGTTGTTGTGAGCGTCGCTCCTCCACCCTCCGTTGTTGCTGGAGGGCGACTGCCTCTAACTGCCCAGTAGCAGCGTCCTTCACGAGCCTCCTCCACAGAGGCCGATCTTGACACCGCTGGTACCAGTCATCGGCAAGTCCACTCAGCTCCACATCCTCCTGTACCACATCACTCCATCTCTTCTCTAGCCCGTGCCGCGCCCGTTAAGCTCCCCTCTATCCGGCCAAACAGAAGCTGCTTGGGTATGCGATGGCTGGGTCATGTAGCCCGCATTCCCAGCCACGAAGGTACAAGCACAAGTATATATACACAGGCAAGGCCGTAGCCATGGAGTCAACATTAGGGAGGACCAAATCTTCCAGGGTGTCTGGGGGTCCCAACCCAGAAAAATATCTACATTTGAAAACGAATTTCCTGCCTAAAATATAAAAAAAAATTCACTAATACATGGGATGGTCTTTTTATTTATGTTTTCCAATAATGTCTAATAGTGTATTGTATTACATTGTTCTGCTTTTACTTTTTTTTACCATTTCTTGTTTCATTGTATGTAATGGCAGAGATTAGGGATTAATAAATTACAACCATAACCACAATCATATGAACAGAAATCTATGCTTTGATTTATATGAAGACAAGTCCTGATATTGTGGCCAAGATTTAGAAAATTGTTTTTATTTTTTATTTACATAACATAGCAATTTTAAATAATCGTGATTGGTGTTGGTGGCCGTGAACGGGAATCGAACTCGGGACGCCGCCTTCGTAGCGCAGTCCCCGCTAACAACCGCTGCACCACCGCTCCTCTCACGATGGTCACACAGGCACACACAAAGATAAATATCCCTCGTATAGCCTTAACAGACTGTAGGGGCAAGTGCTGTTAGCGAGCACCTATGAAGGCCGGCACGGCACACAAGGAGGTGTGTGGCCAGCACCACGCCCGGCCGCCTTTGTCTCCGAAGTGGCGAAGTGGCGATGAGCGGAAATCGGTGGCCAGGTTCGTAGCGCAGCGCGCTAACCGCTACACTACCGCTCCCCACTTCACGCGCGAACCGATACACACACACAAGTATACACACAGATGCACAGCGCAGCACAGTTGCCAATACATTTGCACGGCTAAATCTATGATCCTAGGGCCCTGGTTCATGGTTCCAGGTCCCTGGTCTCAGGTCTCTGGTTCCGGGTCCCAGATCCGTGGTTTCAGATCCCTGGTCCCAGGTCCCTGGTTCCTGATCTCAGGTCCCTGGTCCCAGGTTCCTGGTCTCAGATCCCTGGTCTCAGATCCCTGGTCCCAGGTTCTTGGTCTCAGATCCCTGGTCTCAGATCCCTGGTTCCTGATCTCAGGTTCCTGGTCCCAGGTGTCAAGTTCCTGGTCCCAGGCTCCTGGTCCCAGATGCCAGGTTCCTGATCCCAGGTACGGCGAGGGAGGGCTGCTGACGGAGGGAAGCTTTAGCGCAGGGTGCTGGCGGTCTCCGACTCTTCCTGGGACACCCGGCATCGTGTCTCCGCGTGTCTCGGCGTGTCTCCGCGTGTCTGCACGTGTCTCTCTGTCTCAGCGTCTCGTTGAGTCTCTGTGTGTCCCTCTCGCCGTGTGTCTGCGTGAACTCCCCGTGTTTGCACGTGTCTCTCTGTCTCAGCGTCTCGTTGAGTCTCTGTGTGTCTCTCCCGCCGTGTCTCTGCGTGAACTCCGCGTGTCTGCACGTGTCTCTCTGTCTCAGCGTCTCGTTGAGTCTCTGTGTGTCCCTCCCACCGTGTCTCTGCGTGAACTCCCCGTGTCTGCGCGTGTCTCTCTGTCTCAGCGTCTCGTTCAGTCTCTGTGTGTCCCTCCCGCCGTGTCTCTGCGTGAACTCCGCGTGTCTGCACGTGTCTCTCTGTCTCAGCGTCTCGTTGAGTCGATGTGTGTCCCTCCCGCCGTGTCTCTGCGTGAACTCCTTTTTCTCTGTCTCAGCGTCTCGTTGAGTCTCTGTGTGTCCCTCCCGCCGTGTCTCTGTGTGAACTCCCCGTCTCTGCGCCTGTCTCAGTGTGTCTCACTGTCTCTTGGCGTGTCTGCCCGTGGTCATTTCAGCGTGGCTGATTGTGTGTGTCTCTCTCTGCCTCTGTGAGTCTCAATATGTCTCAGTGTGTCTCCGCGTGTCTGTCTGCTTGGGTCTCTTACGTATCACTCTATGTGTGCCATTGTTTTAGTCTCCTTCTCTGTCGATATCTCGATATGTCTTCGTCTGCCCGTCTGCCTGTGTCTCTGTACGTGTCAGTATCCAGAACTTTTTTTGCGACTCCTTGTCTTCGTGTCTGTCCCTACGTGTGTCTGTCCCTACGTGTTTAAATGTGTATAAGCGGTGATGTCTCGGTGGTGTCTCCCGTGCGTCTGTGTCTCGGCTTGTACCTGTCTCAGTATGTCTCTCTTTTGTGAGCGTGTCCAAGCGTCTCTCGGTGTGTCTGTGCTCCGTGAGCCCCGTTTGAATCTCCACGTGTCTGTCTCGTTGAGTCTCTAGGGGTCTCAAGTCTCCGCGTGTCTTCACCTGTGAGTCTCTGCGTGTATCCACGTGTCCCTCTCGTCGTGTCTCCACGTGTCCCTCTCGTCGTGTCTCCAAGTGTCTGTCTCGTCAAGTCTCCGCGTGTCTCCACGTGTCCCTCTGGTCGTGTCTCCACGTGTCCCTCTCGTCGTGTCTCCGCGTGTCTCCACGTGTTCCTCTCGTTGAGTCTCCACGTGTCCCTCTCGTCGTGTCTCTAAGTGTCTGTCTCGTTGAGTCTCTGCGTGCTTCCACGTGTCCCTCTCGTCGTGTCTCCACGTGTCTGTCTCGTCAAGTCTCCGCGTGTCTCCACGTGTCCCTCTGGTCGTGTCTCCACGTGTCCCTCTCGTCGTGTCTCTAAGTGTCTGTCTCGTTGAGTCTGCGCGTGTCTCCACGTGTCCCTCTCGTCGTGTCTCCACGTGTCTGTCTCGTTGAGTCTGCGCGTGTCTCCACGTGTCCCTCTCGTCGTGTCTCCACGTGTCTGTCTCGTCAGGTCTCCGCGTGTCGCCGTGTGACTCGTTGTGTCTCCGTGTGTCTCCCTCTGTCTCGTGGGAGCGAGCGCGTGACCCCCTGTGAAGGGGGCGGGGGTGGTGGTGAGGGGGGGGGGGTACTTTGATGGCAACTCACATAAAATAGTTATGAATGAACAATATTAAATAAATAATAACAGCAGTGAGACAATGTGAAGGGACTGCGATGGCAGTACTGTAGTGCACAAGTGTAGTGAGTCCAACGGATCGATCTTTGTGTTTGTGTCTTTCAAATTTCACACTTAACTTCTAATTTAGCAATTTTTGGAATATCGTAATCAACCAGGCTATGCGTTAATTGTGTGTAATTGTGTGCATTGTCTTTGAGTTGTGCGCCTTTTGGCGTCATCTGGTCCAACCCATGTGAGACTAGGCTCTAAAGAAAGCTGTCTCGGGTGTGGACCAATCAACTTCAATGACAGTACACATTATCAGAGTTATGTTTTTTGTTTGCATTATGACTGCAGGTATTGTGGTCTATGCAAACATGACTCCTTGTAAAAAAGGTGTTAGTTTTGTTGCCAGATAGAAGGGTAAAAAACCAATTATCATATATTTTACTGGCAAGTGAGGTTCCAATGGTGAGGACCGATGTGTTATGCTGCACCGGTGTAGCCCCAGTACATCGCAAATGACTCGATTTGGATCACACAGCAGCAGCAGCAGCAATCATCGCCACTCTCCTGGCAGACTGATGCCCCAGGCCTCTCGTGCAAATAAAGACTCAGCCTGGTGTCTCTTTGAGATCTCACAATTTTTTCGTTGAAACAAAATAAACTTGAAACACGAGAAGATGACATGAAAACTCATTTATTTTTAACTGCTTTGGAGTTGTGTTTAGATTGTTGTCCTTCTCCCGCACCTGCAATTATCACGGTTGACTACGTACGGTGCCAAAGAAGTTCAACATACACGTGGATGAGAAATACATACATTTACAGAGATATTGGTACATGTACACTTACATACATGGCGGGTGGAGTGGTGGCGCAGTGGTTAGTGCACTGCCCTATAAACCCGGCGGCCTGACTTCGATTCGTGGTCACGGCTAACATCAGTGGCGATTGACATCTGAACCGGCGGCTCTGGGCGTCCTGTTCACCAATCTGCACATGACCAGCGTGGTGAAGTATGGTCCAAAAAGCTCCCATGACCGGCACAGTGTCGGTAGGCCCTTCATCCAGCAGTTGATTGAACAAAAGGATGCAAATATCTAAGTACCGGTACTGATCGTAGTGCTTGAGTTTAAAGAAGAGTTTCGATTTAAAGCTCTCGTGACTGCAGAGATTCATCTTCTTGGTTCTTTCGGTAAAGTCACGTAGAAGGGAAGTAATAAAATAATAAAAATAAAACATAATAAAATAATTCTCACGACGTTTCGGCCACAACGCAAGCAGCCGTCCTCAGGTGAAGACCAGGTCTGTCGAGGCGACAGCGTCCTCACCTGAGGACGGCTGCTTGCGTTGTGGCCGAAACGTCGTGAGAATTATTAAATCCTTTATATTAAGTTCACTTGCTTGCTTGCATGCTTGCGTGCTTGCTTGCTTACGACCGTGCAAATCTTTCGGTCGTTTTTTAACCCACTTCCCGTGATCCAATCGAGCTGACATTTTGCACACAGACTCGTTGTGCGTGACAATTAAGTTTCGTTAAAAAAAAATCCAAAATTTTACACTGTTTAGGGAATTTTTTTAAAATATTTAATTACCAATTGCTTAATGGTGGCAGACAATCATCTGACCCATAGGTGGCAGCCATCTCAAGCCAGAGTACGAGAGGACTCTAGCCGCCACGCATATAAAGGATTTATAGTGAAAAATTTTGTTTTTACGGGTTAATTTTTTTTATTATGTTTTATTTTTATTATTTTATTACTTCCCTTCTACGTGACTTTACCGAAAGAACCAAGAAGTTGAAAGTTTAAAGAAGACATTTACAGATACTTGCCACCAGACGGCAGCATCCCAGTGAAGATGGAACGCTGGTCTAATGGTGGCACCACGTGGTTGTGAACGTGGGACGAACGTTGGTTTCCCGTTCCTCGTTGACTGGGAGAGATTTACCTCTTTTGCATGAAGGCCTACCCACCAGAGGTCGCAAACGGGTTTTGATTCCTTACCCGTACCCGGCCGCACCAGGGTCGCAAACGGGTACCCGTACCCGGCCGTACCCGTACCCTACCCGTACCCGGCCGGGTACGGGTATCGAGTACCTGATTGCGACCTCTTGCGACCTCTGGGATGAAGCCATGTTGCAGGCGCGGGTGGATTGATTCTAGGAACTTGAATTGTGAGAAGAGACAAGACGTTGGGAAATGAGTGACAAACAGTTACTCACCAGTAACTCACGGCGTACCTGTAAAGTAGTAACTCGGCAGGAGACGACTTCACGGGTAGCACACTCTTTATTTTCACCAACTTGTAGTTACACGGATGACTAACACCCTACTTCGTTACACGGGTGACCAACACCCACTTAGCTACACGGGTGACGGACACCCACTCAGCTACACTTCGTTACACGGGTGACCAACACCCACTTAGCTACACGGGTGACCAACACCCACTCAGCTACACGGGTGACCAACACCCACTCAGCTACACGGGTGACTAACACCCACTCAGCTACACGGGTGACCAACACCCACTCAGCTACACGGGTGACTAACACCCACTCAGCTACACGGGTGACTAACACCCACTCAGCTACACGGGTGACCAACACCCACTCAGCTGTACTGACACGGGCTCTTACGCCCCGTAGCCTTCCGGGACACACCCAGCCGGGGTGCCCGTCTCGGCTCTGGGTACCACCGTCCCGACCCACACGGGCGTCGGACTACGGTCCCCCCAGTCTCGGCTCCGAGCCACACAGGGCCCCTACCTCCTCCACCCCGTCTTCGGTCTTCAACTGGTTAACACTGACCACGAGTGCTCTCGCGCGTCCCCCTTTATACCCCTCCTGCGGACGTCGCTGAGAGTACCCACTTATCTGACCAATCACTGCGCACTCGCTACGATCCTCTTTTCCCAGCTTGTGTGAGCGCGCCTCACCACCGGCGCGCGCTTCCATGCCACGCCCACACCGCGTGCCCAACCCCGCGCCCCGTGATCCATCACTGCCGGCGCACGTCAATACCACCACTACATCACCCCCTACCACATAGCTCGCAGCCGACCTGGCTGCTAATAAAACATACAACACCCCTTCACTCCCATGTGTGCCCCGTAACATAACACAAACCCTAACAACACAACATGAACACCGCAATCCGCAAAACCCAGCAACCGCCACACCCGCAACAAGAACAACATGCACAATCCGGCGAGTGGCAACGATACTGTGTATGCGGAAAGAGTAACAATAAAAAAAAAATTTCTTTAATCATTTTCTCTTCTTTTCTCTCCGACTCATGCAGCGTCCCAATGTCCGAGCGTCCCTTGAACGGGACATTACCCCGGCAGAGGGGGAAGCCGGCAACGAAGTCGGGCTTTAACAATAAAAGAATTTTTTTTTTTTTTTTTCATGAAAAGTGTTGCGTCCTTGACCGAGTCCGCCTTGCCGGACCGTCGTACGGCACAGGACGCAGTTGGCCATCCGGCGGCGCCGGCAGTTCAGGAAGGCATGGGCCAGGCATCGGGGCTCCGTGCGAGCCGCGGGGTTCCGGTTCCCGACGGTCAACAGCCGTCAGGTCCGAGACACCTGGGGGTGGGTCAGGTGGAGACACGTGAGGATCAGCCTGCGACACATCCCTCCCCGAGTCGACGGTCACATCACACGCTCGGTCGTCACGGCACAACCCGGGGTCACGCGGCGCCGCGTAGGGTTTCAGTCGGGAGGAGTGCACGTACCAACGGCGTTTTCCCCATTTAATCTGTATACTCTGGGGTCGTGCAACCCGCACAATTTCCACCGGTCCCCTCCATGGTCTCAACAGTTTGGGGGACGTAGCCAACGGTGCGTGTGGACAATGCAGCCAGGCCTTATCGCCCGGTTCCCAATTGTGCGTATGCACCTTCCGTTCATGCAATCGCTCGTTCGCGATCTGCCGAGAGCGTGAATTCAATCTCGCAGCCTCTCGCGCCTCAGCCAATTTGGCGATGTTAAACTTAATGTGGTCTGCCAATTTAGATTTCGCACGTGGCTGTGAAATCCCCAGTTGGACGTCCATGGCCGGATCAGCCTCCCGCCCATACATCAGAAAAAATGGAGAAAACCCCGTCGCCGCATGGGGTGCCATCCGATAGGCCGCTAGTACCCCCGGTACCTGTAAGTCCCAATCCACCTGGTCGTCGCATACCTGTTGGCACAGCATAGACGTAATCGTCCTGTTCAGACGTTCAACCATACCGTCAGTCTGCGGGTGGTACGGGGAGGTACGTACTTTCTTTGTACCCAACAGGTCGCACACCTCGCGCAACAAAACACTCGAAAAGTTTTTCCCTTGATCCGTCAGCAAGCGTTCGGGGGCGCCTTTGTCCAAAACGTAACCTTGGACAAAGGCGTCCGCCTCTGCCGCAGCCGACTGGTTGGCGAGTGGCCACGCCATGGGCCAGCGGGTGAAGTACTCTACGCCAACCAGCAGGAACTTATTTCCCCGAGGTGTAGTGGGAAAGGGCCCCAAGATGTCTAGCGCGACCAATTCGTTCGTGCGCGAAACTTGAATGGATTGAAGCGGTGGATTAGCCGCTATTTGCGGCGGTTTTCTTTTAGCGCACCCTACACACCCCTTAAGAATGTTCGCCACGTCACTGCCCATCCCAGGCCAATAGTAGTCTCGCTGAATGAGGGCGAGCGTTTTGTGAAACCCCAGATGCATGAGTCGTTCATGGGCAGCCAGGACGACCTTACCCCGTACAGCAACCGGCACCACAAGCATGTGACGCCGGGACATGGAGTCCCACTTCATCAAGAGGCCCTGTCTGCACACCCAGGAACCGACCCGCGTTTCCCCGCCCTCGGGAACGTTAACCTTCCGACGTAGCGCGAGTAGGGAGCTGTCGGCCATTTGCAGACGGCCCCACTCGATGAGAGGCAATGCTAACAGCGAGTCCCTCCCCGTGGGGGCGTCGACCCCCGTAGTATCCGTGGCGGCTAGCACCACTTCCGCGGGGACATCGACAGAAGGTTTACACCGCGCCGATCCCAACTGACATGCGCATTCCGTACGCGTCGGCAACCGTGACAATGCATCCGCATTTGAGTGGCGCAACCCCTTGCGGTAAATCGTCGTGAATTGGTAGTCCTGAAGGACCTCCAACCATCGGGACAATTGGCCGGGTGGCTGCGCCACCCGCATAGCGTATTGGAGAGCCGCATGGTCCGTGCGAACCGTAAAGTGACGGCCATACAGATACGGCCTGAATTGCTGTATAAAAAACACAATCGCCAGCAATTCACGCCGTGTCACGCAGTAGCGTTGTTCCGCGGGGGACAGAACCCTGCTACCGTAGGCGACCACCCGTTCGACCCCCCCGACCACCTGTGAGAGCACTCCCCCGATAACCGTGTTACTGGCATCCGTGTCGAGCACAAACGGTTGCGTGAAATCGGGGTAACACAAGGGGGGAGCCTGCACCAAGGCGTCATGAAGGGAGCAGAACGCGGCCTCCTCCTCCGGCCCCCAGTGAAACCGCACCCCTTTAGCCGTCAAGGCGTGCAGGGGCCTGGCTATGGTGGCAAACTGTTTGACAAAACGACGGTAATAGGAGGCAAATCCTATGAAGCTGCGGACTTCAGTAACAGAGGTCGGTGTTGGCCATGAGCCGACGCATTGCGTCTTAGCAGGGTCCGTCGAGATCCCCGAACGGCTAACGATATGGCCCAAATACCTGACCGATTCCCGAAGCAGAAAACATTTAGCCGGTTTAAATTTAAGCTTCGCGGAACGCATCCTGAGAAACACTGCCCTCAGTCGCTGGAGGTGCTCCTCAAAAGTTCGGCTGAAAACGATGATATCATCGAGATAAATCAAACAGGTGTCCCATTGAAGGCCTGACAAAACCAATTCCATGAGCCTCTGGAACGTGGCAGGAGCGGAATGTAAACCCATGGGCAATCGGTTGAACTCAAATAGGCCTCCCGGTGTCCGGAAAGCGGTTTTAGGTTTTGATTCGTCATCGAGGGGCAATTGCCAAAATCCCGAAAGCAAATCGAGCGTCGAAAAAAACTGTGCTCCTGCCAAGGCATCCAGCGACTCATCCATCCTGGGGAGCGGATACGCATCGGCCATTGATATTTTGTTTAGGCGGCGGAAATCAACACAGAACCGCAGGGATCCATCCTGTTTTTTAACCAAGACGATAGGAGCACCCCACGGACTGGAAGAGGGCGCAATGATGTCGGCCGCCAACATGTCATTTACTGCCGACTGCACATGCTCCTTCTCGGCTGGACTGAGCCGGAAGGGATTCTGTCGAATAGGGGCCGCGTCCCCAGTCTCTATGTAGTGGCGCAACAGGTCTGTGCAGCCAATGTCGTACTTGTGCCTGCTAAACACGTCAGCGAACTCGAGCAGCAAGCCCCTCAATGCACCCAACTGCACACTGGACAAGGTACTGGACCCGGCACACAACGAGTCCAACCACTCCGTCCCCTCCTCACTTTGGGGATGCGTATCGACATGCGAATCGGCGTGAGCAACGAGCTGTTCCTCGACGGGTAGCGGCGCGGCGTGAGCGAGCACCGTTCCCTGCGTAATCACGGCCGGCCGCGACCCCGTATTCAGGACCACAACGAACGGCTCACTGTCCCCCCTCACCATGGTCTGGGCCACCGCTAAGTCGAGGTCCCCTTTAGCCCTGTTAGACGGCCCCAATAGAACTCCCTGCGCCCCCGCATCTGCCCCAAGGGGTTTTCTCAACCGAAGGGGTACCAACATTTGCGATCCCGGGGGCACCCGTACAGTCCGGGTTGCCAGCGCCTGCACCGTCGCACAAGCCGTGCGTATCTTATTTGGACTCTTCAAAAACTCAACCCGCCGACCCGATGGAAGCTCAATGCAGGCCTGGTCTATGAGAATTTTTATGGGCATTTTAGACAGAAAGTCCGTGCCTAGTAAACAAGGAACGGCCAACGATGATGATACAAAAATAGGACCCGCCAATTTAATGTCGCCAATACAAATATTCGCCCGAATCTGGCCGATGATTCCCAAAGATCCCCCGTTTGCCGCGTAAAATGGTACGTCCACCGGCATAAGTGGTCGACATTGTACGGGAAGAATATTATAAATAAGGTCCGAAATAATAGTGGCCGACGCACCCGTGTCCACGAGCACCCGGACCTCAACCCCGTCAATGTACCCCGTTACCACGGACGACCCGGCCGACGCAGCCACAATCCTGTGGGCCAATTCGGACCACTCGACTGCCTTCGGGCCGTACGCGGACCCCTCTCGCCGAACCGAACCCCCGGCGCCCATACACGGTCCCCCCACCACTAAGCGGCGACCCGAACGTGCCGTGCGTGTGGACCGAACGTGTGAGGTGCCGCGACTTGCCGGGTTCAGTTGGGATGTCTTGAGTCCCTGGTCGTCGTCCGGACGTGGTCCCGCGGTGCGTTGACGCGGGGCCCGGCACCCGGACGCGACGTGGCCCCGAAGGCCGCAGTTGTAGCAGACGACGAGGGACGTCGTAGGTTTCGGTTGCTCCAGCTTGCGGGAGGAGCGTGTGGGCGAACGACCTCCCGTTCTCCACTCCCCCGGCCTCGAACCAGCGAAGGCCTCCTCCCGAGGCACCGCAGGCTGAGGTCCGATGATCGTGGCGGCCGGTGCCCCGTTCTCCACCGATGCGCAGACGACCGTCGGCTTCCGCTGTAGGACCTCGTAAGCGTGGATACTCGTGGCAATCCCCAGGGAGCAGATGTCCATCTCGTCCGCCGTATTAATGGGAACTCCCAATCCGTGAGCCAGCGCCAGCAGCTGCTCCGTCACCATGGCGTCCTTCCCCTCCTTGTCCATGCGGGGAAAAGCTGAATCCGCCAGGGCGAGCAGCGCCGTGCGATAGGCGAGCGTTGTTTCTCCGACCACCTTCCGCCGATCGTAGAACTGGTGGCGACAGGTCGAGGGCGGCCCGAACACCTTGGCCAACAGGTGCAGCGCGGCCTGGAGCGTTGAGCGGGACGACCTCGGGGCAGACGTGAAGGCCGCAAGCGCGTCGTCGTCGAGCATCGCTGGCAGCGCGCGCAGGGCAGTGGTGTCGGACCACCCCGACATTTCTTGATGCGCGATGAACCGTCGCTGGAAGGCTCCCCAGTCGCCCCCGTCCGCCTTGAACACCGACAGCGCGGGCAATCGTTGCTGGAGAACTCGATCGTCGTCGTCGTCGTTGGAACGATTTTCCCGCGCGCCGCTGTGGTTGTAGAAAATGTCGGCTCCCTCTGCAGGCGCAAAATGGAGAGCTCCGGCGCTCGCCGATGACGCGGGCTGCGCTGTGTGGAGACCTCTGGCCACGTGGTGTCCGCGTTTCCCGCCAACCGGAGGCGGACCCTCAAAAATGGCGCCAACTCCCAAACTTTTGGCGCGAAACGCCTTATGGCGGGAACCCTCCAGCCGCGCCGCCTCTTCCAACCCCGCAGGCGTTCCACCGGCCGCTGGAACGGAGATCTCCGCCAAGATCGCAGCGGCGGCGAGCAGCAACTCCGCCAGGCGGGAGTGTGCGTCCTGCAGGCTGGTGTCGGAGGCGGGCGGAGCATCGGCCATTTCCGCGAAGTGCTGCATCGGCGGCAACTCCTCGTCCTCTCCTCCGAGGGTGGTGTCACCGGTATGTCGTCGTCTCCCCGGTCTTGCACGTGGGAACGAGAAGTCTTCCTTGTGTCCATTCTCCTTGAAGACAGGTTTACTTCTGACGCCAGTTGTAAAGTAGTAACTCGGCAGGAGACGACTTCACGGGTAGCACACTCTTTATTTTCACCAACTTGTAGTTACACGGATGACTAACACCCTACTTCGTTACACGGGTGACCAACACCCACTTAGCTACACGGGTGACGGACACCCACTCAGCTACACTTCGTTACACGGGTGACCAACACCCACTTAGCTACACGGGTGACCAACACCCACTCAGCTACACGGGTGACCAACACCCACTCAGCTACACGGGTGACTAACACCCACTCAGCTACACGGGTGACCAACACCCACTCAGCTACACGGGTGACTAACACCCACTCAGCTACACGGGTGACTAACACCCACTCAGCTACACGGGTGACCAACACCCACTCAGCTGTACTGACACGGGCTCTTACGCCCCGTAGCCTTCCGGGACACACCCAGCCGGGGTGCCCGTCTCGGCTCTGGGTACCACCGTCCCGACCCACACGGGCGTCGGACTACGGTCCCCCCAGTCTCGGCTCCGAGCCACACAGGGCCCCTACCTCCTCCACCCCGTCTTCGGTCTTCAACTGGTTAACACTGACCACGAGTGCTCTCGCGCGTCCCCCTTTATACCCCTCCTGCGGACGTCGCTGAGAGTACCCACTTATCTGACCAATCACTGCGCACTCGCTACGATCCTCTTTTCCCAGCTTGTGTGAGCGCGCCTCACCACCGGCGCGCGCTTCCATGCCACGCCCACACCGCGTGCCCAACCCCGCGCCCCGTGATCCATCACTGCCGGCGCACGTCAATACCACCACTACATACCCATACCCGGCCACACCAGGGTCGCAAGCGGCTACCCGTACCCGGCCGGGCACGGGTAGCCGGGTATCGGGTAAGGTACGGGTATCGGGTACCCGGTTGCGACCTCTGCTACCCACGCCGTGTCGGTTAGGTCGTGGGGGGTTGCGGGACCATTCTTTACCACTCTGGTCTAATAATTGGTTCTTTACCCTTCTATCTGGCAACAAAACTGACACCTTTTTGCAAGGAGTCATGTTTGCATAGACCGCAATACCTGCAGTCATAAATACAAACAAAAGACATAACTCTGATAATGTGCACTGTCCTTGAATTTGATTGGTCCACACCCGAGACAGCTTTCCTTCGAGCCTAGTCTCATATGGGTTGGACCAGATGACGCCAAAAGGCGCACAACTCAAGGACAATGCACCATCAGAGTATGAGAGCTCGGGGCAAGCATCTACACATAGTGTAGATGCATAGTGTAGATGCTTGCCCCGAGCTCTCATACTCTGATGGTGCATTGTCCTTGAGTTGTGCGCCTTTTGGCGTCATCTGGTCCAACCCATATGAGACTAGGCTCGAAGGAAAGCTGTCTCGGGTGTGGACCAATCAACTTCAAGGACAGTGCACATTATCAGAGTTATGTCTTTTGTTTGTATTTATGACTGCAGGTATTGCGGTCTATGCACACATGACTCCTTGCAAAAAGGTGTCAGTTTTGTTGCCAGATAGAAGGGTAAAGAACCAATTATCATATTTTTACTGGCAAATGAGGTCCCCATAGTGTAGATGCTTGCCCCAAGCTCTCATACTCTGATGGTGCATTGTCCTTGAGTTGTGCGCCTTTTGGCGTCATCTGGTCCAACCCATATGAGACTAGGCTCGAAGGAAAGCTGTCTCGGGTGTGGACCAATCAACTTCAAGGACAGTGCACATTATCAGAGTTATGTCTTTTGTTTGTATTTATGACTGCAGGTATTGCGGTCTATGCAAACATGACTCCTTGCAAAAAGGTGTCAGTTTTGTTGCCAGATAGAAGGGTAAAGAACCAATTATCATATTTTTACTGGCAAATGAGGTCCCCATAGTGTAGATGCTTGCCCCGAGCTCTCATACTCTGATGGTGCATTGTCCTTGAGTTGTGCGCCTTTTGGCGTCATCTGGTCCAACCCATATGAGACTAGGCTCGAAGGAAAGCTGTCTCGGGTGTGGACCAATCAACTTCAAGGACAGTGCACATTATCAGAGTTATGTCTTTTGTTTGTATTTATGACTGCAGGTATTGCGGTCTATGCAAACATGACTCCTTGCAAAAAGGTGTCAGTTTTGTTGCCAGATAGAAGGGTAAAGAACCAATTATCATATTTTTACTGGCAAATGAGGTCCCCATAGTGTACACTCTGGTCTACTGTGGGTTTCTGAAGGAGGTTGGTTCCCCCAAGACCAGTTCAGATACCGGCTATAGACTGGCGTGAATGAGTGTCAGATTTGAATGGCGTTCTAGAAGGGCTAGAAGGATGAGATTTGGCACAACTATAGGCATAGGAAGGTTTGTGTCTGGAGGGTTTGAAGAGTGCCGAGGCACTGCATAACCTCTGCATATTATGAGACCTCCTTTGCCATTAGCAAGATATAGCAATAGGTTTTTACCCCTTTATCTGGCACCAAAACTGACACCTTTATACAAGGGATCATGTTTGCAATAACCACAACACAAGCAGTCAAAATGAAAACAAAAAGAAACAACTCTGATAATGATATGCACTGCCCTTTAAATTGATTGGTCCACACCCGAGACAGCTTTTCTTAGAGCCTAGTCTTCACTGGTGTATAATGTTCGGTTGCTCGGTCAATGGCCAGGATCAACGGCGGCGTGGTGTATTCCGCAAATATGGCCGACTGTGAGGGCGGGCACAAGCCGGCGTGAGTAGGTTAAACGTTGAGTTTTATAAGGGCACCACGGGGTGACCAGCCCCTCCCCACCCAGCCCCACCCCTCCCACCCCCACCCTCCCCACCCAGCCCCTCCCCACCCTCCCCTCCCCACCCAGCCCCACCCTCCTCTCCCCACCCAGCCCCTCCCCACCCCACCCAGCCCCTCCCTCCCCTCCCACCCCTCCCTCCCCACCCAGCCCCTCCCCACCCTCCCCACTCAGCCCCACCCTCCCAACCCAGCCCCTCCCCACCCTCCCCTCCCCACCCAGCCCCTCCCCACCCTCCCCACCCAGCCCCTCCCCACCCTCCCCTCTCCACCCAGCCCCACCCCTCCCATTTTTGGATGCACGACGGACGGAGCCGACGGACACAATAATCCCCTGTGGGCTGGTAGAACCAGGAGGTTTCTACCAGTATTACAGACCAATTCAGACCTCACTGGTAAGGGGACGTCCATAAATGACGTCACGCACCTGGGGGGGGGGGGGTAAGACATTTGTGACGATGTGTGAGGAGGGGGGGGGGGTGAGAAATGTGACGTCACATCAAAATGCGCAACTTTAAATAAATATAGACAACACGTTCTACTTAAATTTACTTTTTAATAAATGGTTTCTCCTACAACATCACAGTGCAGCGCCACGTTAAAAACGCACTACAATGATAATAGTTTAAAGCGATTTGAAGCATGTTTTATTTTTTTTGGGGGGGGGGGGCAGAGCTTTGTGACGTCATATTTGAGGGGGGGTCTGACTTTTTGTGACGCCGTGTGACGAAGGGGGGGGGGGGTTCCAAAATCGTCCAAAATCGCGTGACGTCATTTTTGGACGGCCCCTAACCCAGTAAGTACCCTTATGAATCTCAAAGTTAATCCTACAAAGCCCCATCGCAAGGGAGAGACACAAACACATACACACAATTGTTTTGCCCGAATTGAAACGGCTATACGCCGTATGGACCTGAAAACGCAATTTCCCTGTACCAGAATACAGGGTACAACGTATGGGTTGACAGGTATGCGACTACACTACTAACCACCACACTGCAATATACTACACTATACACTACACTACTATATACTACACTACACTACTATATACTACACTACACTACTATATACTACACTATACACTACACTACTATATACTACACTATACACTACACTACTATATACTACACTATACACTACACTACTATATACTACACTATACACTACACTACTATATACTACACTATACACTACACTACTATATACTACACTATACACTACACTACTATACACTACACTATACACTACACTACTATATACTACACTATACACTACTATCCACCAGAGGTGTGGACTCGAGTCATGTGACTTGGACTCGAGTCAGACTCGAGTCATGAATTTGATGACTTCAGACTCGACTTGGACTTGCATAACAATGACTTTGTCCCACCTCTGCTATCCACTACACTACTATATACTACACTATACACTACTATACACTACACTACTATATACTACACTATACACTACTATATACACTATACACTACTATACACTACACTACTATATACTACACTATACACTACTATATACTACACTATACACCTGTGAACCCCTATCAGTGCCCCACCTTATTACAGACCAACTCAGACCTTATTGGTCACCCAGAGCCCTTATAATTCTCAACGTCCATCCTCCAATGTCCCATCACAAGGCAGAAACACAAATAAACGAACACAAAGCTTTTGCCCGCATTGAAACGAGTAAACCACGTGGGCTTACAGCTGTGCATCACTGTGTGTGGCCTTTAAAGGAAACATTCATAGGCGACTTTCGATTTAAAGCTGTCGTGACTACAGGGATTCATCTTCTTGGTTCTTTCGGTAAAGTCACGTTAGAAGGGAAATAATAAAATAATAAAAATATAACAGAATAAAATAATTCTCACGACGTTTCGGCCACAACGCCGAAAGAACCAAGAAGATTAATATGCGACGTTTCGAGCAAAGACCCTCGTTCATATGACATAAATGGCCCTTCGTAGCACATACATGTCCCTTCTTCATAAGCACATGTGCTAACGAAGAAGGGCTATTGCCCGAAACGTCGTCTATTGTCTATACAATGTGGGTGCAGAAACCCAAGAAACTCAAGGTAACGTTTTGAAACCCAAGAATTCGACCCTCGCCCATTGGTCACGAGGTCAGCGGTCAGCTGATCGAGCGCCTGGCGGCCGTTACAATTCCCAGCGCACAACGGCGCCGAGACATCAATCTCGCACTCTCATTGGCCACCGCCTCCGCGTCTCGCGCGCGGCTCGCCATCCGATTGGTTGGATTTGAGCTCGAGCCTTAAGCGCGCTGGGAAATGCAAATCCGCCTGCGGTCTGTCATCGAATCCCGCGGAAATCCTCCACCGGGGACTTGAGGGAACGGGACTTGGGGGGCTTTAGGAACTCGGGGGTCTCGGGGGTCTCGGGGGGACCCGGGCCACCCCCGGTTGGACCTGCCGGGAACCCGCCACCGCCGGGGAGCGACACGCCGTCGCCTGTCGCGCCTCCAGGAGCGGAAACATCGGGTAGGCCGCACCCCAGGCGCCCTCCTTGCCTGAATCGTAGCCCGAGTCGCTGCGCCGGTGCTCGGCGGGATGACCCGAGCTCGGTAGCCCCCAAGTCTCGGGCTCCGAGAAGTCGGGTAAAGTAAAGCAGTAACAGCACTGGCGAGGAGTTGAGCCGTGATGTGTTTCCCGTCGACTTTGTCGAGTCGTTAAATGGGCCGGGTGGTGGTAATTCCGTGTGTGTGTGTGTTACGGGGCAAGGGACTACTGCAGTGGCAGTGGTGGGTGGTGGTAACCGATTTATCGGCCCCTGGGCGATGATGAGCTGAATTTAACTCCAGAAATTTTACAGTGAAAGACATGCGCACGTACGTGCAATATCCCTCTTGTCGATCCACTGCTGGATGAAGACATTTATACGCTGGTGAAGGCGTGGACCATAAATCAAGTAGCACAGCAACTTGATTCTTGTATTAATCTGTGCGGAGCTTTGAATGTAACCCCTCTCGCATGGGGTAACCATGGTGGCTAGGAGATGTTGACTACCTCGCCTGGTATGCAGGAGGCCGTGGGTTCGATCCCGACCCTGACCACTGCTGTATATTTGGAATGTGCGTGTCTCTCTCTCTCCCCGTGGTCGCGTGGATTTTCTCCGGGTCCTCCGGTTTTTCCCTCCACGTTTAGAATTGGGCGTTTCGAGTATTTGGTTGCTATAAATATTCACGTGATAAGCCACGTCGTTGAGCAATCATTTGTGACCAGGTTGCTTCTGAAAAAGAGCTATACAGCTCAGCGGGCCTTATCTGGTAACATGAACAACAATAGTTTCGTAAGCCTGGTGGGTTTTCTCAGGATTCCTCTGACACTCCAAGCCATGAATAATGGATTGGCGAAACGTCCCAATATAGAAAACACTCCTCCCCCCTCCGATGCGATGAATCAATGTGAATCAGGCCCATTGGTGGTAATATTCGGTGTTCACGAGTTGTGGAATGGGTCACTTTGTCAATGCATGCTCCTCCTGAAAAAAAATAGTCTTTAGATTTAGCGAGGCTTTCCTATGAAGAGGAAATGATTTGTTAAAAAAAAATCACGGTGACTTCCTGCTCTCATTGAGCATTGATGGCATTGGTTCTGATCTTCACGGTTTACGGCTCTGCCAGATTCAGCGGTGAAAACTACACATTGCTAAAGCGGTGCCATAGTCCATCCGTGGGACACGGTTGAAAACCACATTTGACATGCACGGTTGACGTATGTATTGCGATGTGCATACGTTGAGCTCTGGGTACATGTCAACTCGCGTTTTGTTTTTATTTCTTAACGCTGTTAACCGGACGTGCAACGAACGCTTCAATGAGGAACTAATGCAACAGCGAGGTCATCTGTCCTGTGGCTGGTTGCAAATTTTCTTTTTTCGAACGCAAAGTAATGCGGAAATCGTTGGTTGTCAATCCGTGAACTTTGATTGACAGCTTCTGTTGACTTTGTGTCGCCATTGATTGTTCTGCTTATTGGAGACACTGTACAAATACTCGCCACTGTTGTTAGCCATGGGCCAGGAATTGAACTCGGGACAGGGTTCCTAGTGCAGTACGCCACCCATTTGTTAATATGAACGGTATTCAGAAGTTTGTTTCAGATGAATATTTCCCGAGTAGAACCAGTTGAGCTAAGAAGCTCCTTTTGAAGGAGGACACGGCCAGCAGACATCATATTTGTAATTTATTCTGTTAATTTAGTAGATTCGTTTTGCCTTAAGTTGACTTAATTTTCTTTACACTTACATTCACTTGTTTTAAACAAAAAATATATTTTTGCTACGAGGCTGTATTTCTAATGAAGGGCAGTGCAGAAAATGTATTATTACTCTAGAGTACAGCAGAGTGCTTAAAAAAATGTTAACACTTATATGGGACTATCGTTTTTAATGGAAAAATAACGGATAATACACTGTAACATGATAACAAATGCAATGTTAATAGCTTCAAAAAGTCCAAGAGTCTCCACTTGTTCGCCATCATTGTCAACACATGGCCTGGAATCTTCTCCAGGTGGTCTCCAGAGCCCGGAGGCACATTTCTTGTGGTTTTGTTGCAAATTCTCAGAAGTGTTAGCATTTTTATAAGCACCCTGTACATACCAGTGTTCCTCACTAATTTTCAGCGGGGCCACTTTCGCTGATAAGACATCACCAGTGTGAGGGCCGCCACACATTTGAAATCATTTGTGGGGTTTAACAGCATCACGATGATGATGGGTCGGGGTGTTTTCACTATTCGGGAATTGTCGAGGGCCACACGTCAGGGCCTGCAGTAAAGGTAACCAGTGGCCGCCAGTGGCCCGCGGGTCTTGCAATGAAGAACACTGCTCGATACAACGTCAAAGCTCCCCACCTTTGCGAGCCAGTGTGATGAAGTATGTTCAATAGCAATAGGTTTCACCCTTTCAACTGGTACAAAAACTGACACCTTTATACAAGGCATCATGTTTGCAATAACCACAGCACAAGCAGTCAAAATGCAAACAAAAAGAAACAACTCTGATGATGATAATGATATGAACTGTCCTTGAAGTTGATTGGTCCACACCCGAGGCAGATTTTCTTAGAGTCTAGTCTCCATTGGTGTTGGACCAGATGACGCCAAAAGGCGTACAACTCAAAGACAGCGCACTATCAGAGTATTGAGAGCTCGGGGTAAGCATTTACACTATGAGACCTCCTTTACCAGTGGCTAAATATAGTAAATGCCTTGTATAAAGGTGTCAGTTTTTGTACCAGTTGAAAGGGTAAAACCTA
The DNA here is from genome assembly GCF_015708825.2 of Lethenteron reissneri. Taxonomy (NCBI): domain Eukaryota; kingdom Metazoa; phylum Chordata; class Hyperoartia; order Petromyzontiformes; family Petromyzontidae; genus Lethenteron; species Lethenteron reissneri. The sequence goes on along the minus strand of NC_083833.1, from coordinate 8,438,266 downwards.
TTACTATATTTTTCCACTGGTAAAGGAGGTCTAATAGTATGTTTAATAGCCCCATGATCTGCAATGACATGGGGGAGGCTATCATCCAGCGATGGAATTACGGTGCATTTTTACGTACTTTTATAATTTTTTTGTAGACTGGTCTGCTTTTTCAATGGTGTAAACCCTGCAACCTGTTCGTGTTTAAGCTGACCTGGCTCTGCAGGGAATTTGACCCAGGTGTCTGGTGGATACGAGTCTTCTGCCCTCACTGTGCTCTCGTCTGGTATTACTTAAATCTGTCTCAAAGTCCCCTTCTCGTAAAAACGTGACATATTACAGCCAGGCACGTGCCTTTTTTTTTTAAAGCCACCCTCTGTGTAAGTCATGGTGGCAATTAACATGTGTGGAGCCTTGTGATCTTCGAACGCAGAGTCGGTAGGTTGAAGACGTGAGGTTGGTGAGGAGGAGAGACGGTGGCTGAGGAGGTCAGGGTGCCATCATGGAGGAGGTGGACAGCATCATTCTTCATTCCCTCCGGCAGTGCGGCCTGTGAGTAACTGGGCCCACTGACCACACTCTTCCTGAACCACATACAATGACCACACTCTCACTGTAACCGCACTGTGACCACACTTTTTACATGACCGCACTGTCACTGTGACCACACTCTCACTCACCACTCCCTCACTGTAACCACACCGTGACCACACTTTTTACATGACCGCACTGTCACTGTGACCACACTCTCACTGACCACACCCTCAAAATGAACACACTCTCACTGTAACCGCACTGTGACCACACTTTTTACATGACTGCACTGTCACTGTGACCACACTCTCACTGACCACACCCTCAAAATGACCACACTCTCACTGTAACCACACTGTGACCACACTTTTTACATGACCGCACTGTCACTGTGACCACACTCTCACTGACCACACCCTCAAAATGAACACACTCTCACTGTGACCATATTCTCACTGAGACCACACTGTGACCACACTCTTTACGTGACCACACTGTGACAACAGTGGGACTATTTTTTGTGACCACTCAACGGTCAGTTCAAGAAAAAGTTTTCTCTCGTCTCATTTGTAATGTTCGTCTCAGCTGTTCTGCATTATGCCCATCTCGTTTGTTCTACTATGCTTGAGCTACATCAGCGTGTATATTTCTACGATCATTAATCACCAACTCTCAGATGCGTAGCTTTATGTCATGAGCGAAGGACTGTTGGGGCAAGTGCTGTTAGCCGGCACGGGCCACAAGAGGGTGGTGCGGCTAGCACCACGCCCGGCTGACTTTGTCTCCCCAGTGCCAATGTTTACGCACACTTCGCCAGCGACTCATTTCATGGCTGAGTCGGGTTAGGGGCTGACCAGACCTAGTTATGAGATTCGTCAATGTAGGCCATCAGTGGGCTATTAAACTTGTGTTGTCAGGTTCGGAGCGCAATGTGTCAACTGTTACATTACCGCTTCTCGTTCACACATACACACAATGTCACCACCTTAAGTTCAAGGCTTCACGGTGGGAACTTTGTTTTTGTGCGTTATTTTATTTTTTGCTTAATCAGGTAAGAGACTCGAAAGAGGTCGGGATGAGTCTCATTTTAAAGAGTGACCTGGGGCATTATCAGAATCAGAATTTTAATTTCCTGGAGGAATCCGATGAGCGATAAAGCTATATTTTCACAGATGTCTTGTAGGGGACAATGAGCACTGTGTGTAATCACAATTGAGTGGTTTGCCAGTCTTTTTCGAATTTTTGGCAAATTTGGACCACGACGCTGGCACACAGTAGCCCACGCTTGCCAATTACGCCACTGGATCTTGACCATCCGCTTTCATCGGGGGAGGGCGCAGGTTTTCGGACCGTGAAGCACTGCAACGAAGCGGCCAACTCACAACCATAGGGCTGCGTCACCGTGCAGGCGTCACTGTTTTTGTGAGTGCAGGAGAGGTAACGCAGTGGTCAGCGCGATGCGCTATGAGCAATAACTGTGGCGAAACATTTGAGCCAGGCCTGGCTCTCCCCTAGGTGAACTCAGCCTTCAATGAGTACCCAGTGCGGAGTGTAAATGTCAGCACTGCGGAGGCAAGTTAAAGCCCACTGATCTATGTAGCTCTTTTGTCAGAAGTGACCTGGCCACAAATGATAGCCCAACGAAGTGGCTTATCACATGGAAATTTATAGCAGCCGAATACTCTAAACGTATATGTTTATAAATGTGGAGGGAAAAACCGGAGGACCTGGAGAAAAATCCACACGACCACGGAGAGAGAGAGACGCACACTTCAACTATTCAGCAGGCGTTGGGGTCGGACTCGAACCCACGACCTCCCGTATACCAGGCGAGGCAGTTAACATCTCCTAGCCACCGCAAGATCACTTGCCTTAGACAGTCTCTTTAAAGGCTATGATGGGGGGTACCCATTTGCGCGTGTGTGTGCGTGCGCACGCATCTGCAGGGAGGTGCCGGAGGAGGTGACGGGGCTCAAGGAGTTCACGACGGAGTTGATCGTGGAGGGCGCCGTCCTCTGCCTGCGCGTCATCAACCCGGCGGCCGGCGGCGGTCTCAGCCACGTGCTCCCACCGGGAATGTCGGCGAGATTCCGGCTGGGGATGAGCCTGGCGCAGGCCTGCCAGGTGCGGGTGGCTGTGTGACCCCCACAACAGAGAGACGAAAGATTTATTCCGTTATAGCCTCAACAGACTGTTGGGGCGAGTGCTGTTAGCGAGTAGCACTTATGAAGGCCGGCACGGCGCACGAGGGGGGTGGGTGGCCAACACTACGCCCGGCCGCCTTTGTCTCCCCAGTGGTGATGTTTACACACCCCACCAGATACTCGTTTGAGGCTGAGTCGACCTAGCGGAGGCCCATAACCAATTCAGATAATTCGCCGCTGGTGTTGGCCGTGAGCGGAAATCAGAACTCGGCTCTCGCCGGGTTCGTAGCGCAGTGCGCTAACCGCTGTGACCCACGCGCACGCTCGCACTGATGCGTATTAGCACGTATCACATTTTCTTGGTTCTTTCGGTAAAGTCACGTAGAATGGAAATAATAAAATAAAAATAAAACATAATAAATTATTCTCACGACGTTTCGGCCACAACGCAAGTAGCCGTCCTCAGGTGGAGAACAGGTCTGTCAATGAGACAGAGTCTGAATGACAAGCCCCAGGCTTGGAGCGACTAGCCTGGGGCTTGTCATTCAGACTCTGTCTGTACAGACCTGTTCTCCACCTGAGGACGGCTACTTGTGTTGTGGCCGAAACGTCGTGAGAATTATTTCATTATGTTTTATTTTTATTATTTTATTATATCCATTCTACGTGACTTTACCGAAAGAACCAAGAAGATGAATCCCTGCAGTCACGAAAGCTTTAAATCGAAACGTATCACATTCTCACACACGACACACAAACACAAGCACACACGGAGACGCACGTCCCCCATGGCAAGTGCTTTTACTGCTGTTGCTGCTCTTGTTTCTGCTGATACTGCTGGTACTGATGCTGCTGCCACTAATGCTGATACTGATGCTGTTGCTTTTGCTGCTGCTCCTCTCCTACTGCTGCTGCTACTCGTGGTGCTGCTGCTGTTGCTGCTACTTATGCGGCTGCTGTTGCTGCTACTGCTACAGCTCTTCTACTACTGCTGCTGCTACTACTGCTGCTACTGCTCCCCTCCTGCCAGAGGTCGCAACCGGGTACCCGATACCCGTACCCTACCCGATACCCTGCTACCCGTACCCGGCCGGGTACGGGTACTCATTTGCGACCCTGGTGCGGCCGGGTATGGGTAGGCCGTGAGTCACTGGTGAGTAACCGTTTGTCACTCATTTCCCAACGTCTTGTCTCTTCTCACAATTCAAGTTCCTAGAATCAACCCACCCGCGCCTGCAACATGGCCTCATCTCAGACGTCGCAATCGGGTACCCGTACCCGTACCCTACCCGTACCCGGCCGGGTACGGGTAGCCGGGTATCGGGTAGGGTACGGGTACCCGTTTGCGACCCTGGTGTGGCCGGGTACGGGTAAGGAATCAAACCCCGTTTGCGACCTCTGCCTCCTGCTGATACTGCCACTGCTGCTACTGATGTTGCCACCGCTGCTGCTATTGCAGGAGCTGGGCTACCCGGGTGAGATCGGCTACCAGACGTTCCTGTACAGTAGCGAGTCCGAGATCCGTCGCCTCTTCCTCTTCCTCCTCGAGAAGCTGCCCAAGGAGAGCGCCACCTCTGCCGACCGGCCAGCCGGTACCCGACCCTTGACCCCTGGAGCCTGACCCCTTGATCCCTGCAGCCTGAACTCTTACCTGGGCTATATATATATATATAAGCCTCCGATAAGCGTGGTTGGCTGCGTAGGGTGCGAAAGAAGTTCAACATAATGCATATAAATATAAGCAGAACTCCATATCTGTGTGGCCACGTAAAAATACATTTTAGTCCATCGGACTGTTGACTCTCCAAACCCACAGCATCTCGCAGAAATGTATTCTGAGCAAGCGAACTGGATCGATGTTTAATATTCCGTCGGTCAATCGACTAAATTGGCGTGAACCGTCCCAGCTCTCAACGTCGTCACGGACCGGCACCCAAGTGCGCGCTTGCAGGCGGCCGCTTGCTGCGTGCGCACTCTTGCCGCACGCAGAGACGTTGCTGCCAGCGGGGGGCGGGGGGTGGGGGGAGGGCCCGAGGCTGAAGGAAAACCGCGTTCCGCCAGCTCGCTTCGTTACGTTATGAGCGCGATGCAAATGCAAGTGTCGTGGTTATCATTAAGGTTTAGGTTTTTAGTGTTGGCACAGGTAGAACCCATCGGGTAATAAATGTTCATTTTCGATGAGGACTTGGTTACACCGTCGACACCTGGTTGCCGTGTCAACAAAGATAATAAACCATGAACAGAGCAATTCAACAACAACTCTCCACACGGTGAAGTTCCGCATGGCAAGGTCGTGCATCAACGCGGCACAAAAAATAGAGCCATGGAGCTGAGAGGTTTCCCCCATGCGTGCATGGGTGCGTGCTTGCGTGCGTGCGTGCGTGCGTGGGTGCGTGTGTGCGTGGGTGTGTGTCGAGCAGTAGTGTGGGGAGTGGTGGCGTAGAGATTGGCGCATTGCGCTACAAACCCGGCGACCCGAATCCGATTCCCACTCACGGCCAACACCCAGTGACAATTATCTGAACTGGTCCTGTGCCTCTCCTAGGTCTACTAAGCCTGAAATGAGTACCTGGTGTGACGTGTAAAAACATCACCACTGGAGAGACAAAGACGGTCTGGCATGGTGCTGACCACCCACCCACTCGTGTGCCATGCTGCCATTCATAGGTGCTTGCTAACAGCACTTGCCCTAACATTGTTAAGGCTATACGGGGGATATTTGTCTTTGTTGAGCAGTAATACAGCAGTTCGCGCACCACTCTACGAACCCGGCGACCCGAGTTCCATTCCCGCTCGCGGCCACCAACTCCAGTGACAATCATCTGAACTGGTCGTGAGCCGCCTCTCTTAGGTCGACTCAGCCTCAAATGAGTACCTGGTGCGGTGTGTAAACATCGCCACTGGCCGTCGTGCTGCCCACCCACCCCCTTCGTGTGCCGTGCCGGCCCTCGCCGATTGCTAATCGCTGACGGCACTTGCCACAACAGTCTGTTAAGGCTATCGGCCCGGCGGGGGAGGGGGGGGAAACCTTTGCTTTTGTCTTTGTGTGCCGCCAGGGAAGATGGCTCTGCTGCAGAGGGCGATAGCCGAGCAGATCCGCATGGAGCTCGCCACCCCCTGGGTGCCTCCGCTCTGCCGGACGCCGCTCCTCCTCTCGGTGCGTGCCCGGCGGCACGCGGCCCTCCCACCCCGCGCGGCGGCGGTGGACGGGTGTCGGGCTCGGTGCGGTTACAAGGGGTTCGGCGGTTCGCTGTTGGGAGTTGCGGTTGAAGTTCGGGGTTCGCCGTGAGGGTTGTGATTAGAGTTAGGGGCCAGGGCGGTGCGGGCTGCACGTTATGGGGGGGTGCAGGGAAGGGACGCATCTTACCCACCTCTTCTCCTGCTTCACCCACCTCTTCTTCAACCCCTGCCGCACCCGTTTAGCCCCCTGCGTCCTGCCGAACAGAAGCTGCGTGATTTGCATGCACGATCTCCCGTGTAACCTCCCCCGTGTGATGAAGATCCCCCATTTAACCTCAACAGAATGTTGGGGCAAGTGCCGTTAGCGAGCACCTATGAAGGCCGGCACGGCACGTGAAGGGGGTCGACACCGCACCTGGCCGCCTTTGTCTTCCTAATGCTGATGTTTACACACCGCACCGTGTGTTCGTCTTAAGGCCGCGTCGAGGCCCAGGACCGGTTCGGGTATTTACCGCTGTTATTGGTCGTGAGCGGGAATCGTTAACCGCTCCGCTAGAGCGCACTGACACGCGTGTGACCGTGTGTGCGTGGAGCAGTGGCGCAGTGGTTAGCGTGCCGCGCTATGAACAGCACTTTCCCCCCGAGGGGAAGTTTCGCAACTTTCTGTGATCCACCCACTCTTCCACAGCGCTGGATTGCAGGCGTTGCACCACCGTACGGCAATTATCGTCGCCTCCTGCCTGCCTCGTGGCCCAGGTCACTCTTGGGCGGGCAAATGAGACTCACCCTGGTCTCGTTGAGTTCTCACTCTGGTTGAACGAAAATCAGCTTCAACTTAAAACTCGGGAGCGCCGTTTGATCGTGGCCGGAAGGGTTGACAGGCGATGGATGTGAAGGTCCGTGAGGGCTATACGGGGAATCTTTGTCCGTGTGTGTGTGGTTGAGTGTCCGCAGGACCCCAGCAGGCCCGTGCCATTCCGCTCCGTCCCGCTCTCCGTCCCCGCCGACGTCACCGACAAGACCTTGCGCATCCCAAAAGGTGAGGCTGGTGTCCACCTCCTGGTATCTACCTCCTGGTGTCTACCTACTGGTGTCCACCTCCTGGTGTCCCTCTACTGGTGTCCACCTACAGCTGTCCACCTCCAGGTGTAGGCCTTCAACTGTCCTTCTACAAGTGTGTGTCCACCAGCAGGTGCCGCCCTACGGGTGTCTGCCTACCAGTGTCTGCCTACCAGTGTCTGCCTGCAAGTGTCTGCCTACCAGTGTCTGCCTGCAAGTGTCTGCCTACCAGTGTCTGCCTGCAAGTGGTGCAGTGGCTAGGAGATGTTAACTACCTCGCCTGCTGTGCAGGAGGTCGTGGGTTCGATCCTGACCCTGATGCCTGCTGCTGTAGATTTTTCGTTTGCGTGTCTCTCTCTCCCTGTGGCCGCGTGGATTTTTTTCCGAGTCTTCCGATTTTTCCCCTCCACATTTAGAAACATGTATGTGTGTTGAAATTCTTTCGCGCCGTACGTAGCCAACCGTGGCTGTTATCAATTTCGGCACGGTAAGCCACCTCGTCGAGCTATGATTGGTGGGCAGGTCGCTTCTGAAAAAGAGCTACATCGCTTAGTGGGGTCTTAGCTGGTAAAATAAAACATAGTTTAGTTTTAAGTGTCCGCCTGCTGGAGTCCATCTAGAGGTGTCCACCTGCTGAAATCCACCTTCAGGTGTCCACCTACAGGCGTAGACGTGGGGGCACACAGCAATGAGTACAGGACAACAGTGGATTGTCTTCTGCACCGCCCTCTGCTGGACACCGCGCGAAATGAAGTGGCGGCCGCAACGCGCCCCCCGCCTCCTGCCCCCCGGGCCCGCCTAGGTTCCCCGCTTTCTTTCCGCCACCCGCGGATTTCCGTGCGAGGGCTTCCGCGGATTTCCGCTAAGTTAAACTGCGCAGCCTCGCGCCCGCGCGTCCCAGCGGAGAGAATGGGAAGGCGATTTCCACCCACGGCGGAGCGGACTAACGAGCTGCGCTATTAGCGGGGGCGATGGCGCGGAGAGCACCCCCCCCCCCACCATCGGGACGCTTCTGTTAGCGTTTCGTCAGCCAATTATCGGCGTCACCCAGGCGAGGCTGTGGCGGTGGTGGCGATGGTGGGCGGTGGTGCCCGCAGACTTGGGTTAGTGCCGTGGGGGGGATTTGGGGTGTGGGGGAGGGGTTTTTGGAGGCTTGGAGAAGTCGTTAAAGGCGACGCCTCATTAGCCACGTGATGAGACCCTGTTGTAGGGTGCACGTGCGTGTGTGTGCGAGTTCGTAGCTGTGCGCTGAGCGGCTTGTGATGGGAAAGTATTCAGTGTGTTTTTTGAGTTCCTGCACATGTGTGTGTGTTTGTGGTGTCGCGGTTAGCGCGCTGCGCTACGAACCCGGCAACTTGGGTTCGATCCCGCTCACGGCCATCGCCAGTGACGATTATTTGAACCGCTCCTGGGCCTCCCATAGGTCGACTCAAATGAGTAAATATTGCCAGTAGGGAGACTAAGGTGGTCGAACGTGGCTCTGACCACACCAGGTGTTTGCTAACAGCACAGTCTGTTAAGACGATACGGGGGATCTTTGTCTTTGTGTGTGTCTACCGCAGGCGTGCAGGCGTACTGGAGCGAGGTGCTGCCCCCGGTGTCCGGGCAGTGTCCGAGCCCCGCGCGCGTGGCCGCAGCCGTGCTCGAGAACAACGCGGCCGGCGTGAGCGCCGCTCAGGAGTGGGACGCCGAGTGGAACAACCAGGGGCTCGCGTCCCGACTCACCCCGGAGGTGAGCGGGGGGGTGAGCGAGTGGGTGTGCGAATGGGTAAGTGGGTGAGTGACCGAGCGAGTGAACCAGTGGGTGAGTGGGTGGGTGAGTGGGACGCCGAGTGGAACAACCAGGGGCTCGCGTCCCGACTCACCCCGGAGGTGAGCGGGGGGGTGAGCGAGTGGGTGTGCGAATGGGTAAGTGGGTGAGTGACCGAGCGAGTGAACCAGTGGGTGAGTGGGTGGGGTGAGTGGGACGCCGAGTGGAACAACCAGGGGCTCGCGTCCCGACTCACCCCGGAGGTGAGCGGGGGGGTGAGCGAGTAGGTGAGCGAATGGGTAAGTGGGTGAGTGACCGAGCGAGTGAACCAGTGGGTGAGCGGGTGGGTGAGTGGGACGCCGAGTGGAACAACCAGGGGCTCGCGTCCCGACTCACCCCGGAGGTGAGCGGGGGGGTGAGCGAGTGGGTGTGCGAATGGGTAAGTGGGTGAGTGACCGAGCGAGTGAACCAGTGGGTGAGTGGGTGGGTGAGTGGGACGCCGAGTGGAACAACCAGGGGCTCGCGTCCCGACTCACCCCGGAGGTGAGCGGGGGGGTGAGCGAGTGGGTGAGCGAATGGGTAAGTGGGTGAGTGACCGAGCGAGTGAACCAGTGGGTGAGTGGGTGGGTGAGCGGGTGGGTGAGTGGGACGCCGAGTGGAACAACCATGGGCTCGCGTCCTGACTCACCCCGGAGGTGAGCGAGTGAGTGGGTGGGTGGGTAGGTGGGTGAGTGGGTGGGTGGGTGGGTGAGTGGGTGGGACACCGAGTGAAACAACCAGGGGCTCGTGTCCCGACTCACCCCGGAGGTGAGCAAGTGAGTGAGGGAGAAGGGTGGGTGAGTGAGTTTGACTTAAGTGAGCGTGTTTGTTTCTATGTGAAGGGAACATACCTCGTGTTTCCACATGACTGTCTCTCTCCGCACACTCGCTGACCCGAGCGTACGCGTGTGTGTGTGGCTGCGTGCGTTTGTGCGTGTGCATGAGTGTGTGCGTTTGTGCGTGTGTGCATGAGTGTGTGCGTTTGTGTGTGTGCATGAGTGTGTGCGTTTGTGCGTGTGTGCGTGAGTGTGTGCGTTTGTGTGTGTGCGCGAGTGTTTGCGTGTGTGTGTGCGTTTGTGCGTGTGCGTGAGTGTGTGCATGTGTGCGTGCGTGAGTTTGTGCGTGTGTGCGTGCAAGCAGGAGTACCGTCTGCGCAAGCGCGAGCGCCTGCACAAGAAGGTGCGCGAGCAGTTCCGGCAGGCCGTGACACGAGGGCTCGCCGACCCCGTCTCGGCGCTGGGGGTCACGGCGGGGGTCCTGCCGGGGGGAGGGGGCGCCCCTGCGGGGACGGCAGCGGTCAAGGGGTCCCGCTTCGTGCACACAGAGAAGCTCATCTTCACGCAGGTTCGTGCGTGCGCGTACGAATGTGTGTCGGTGTGTGCAGGTGTTTGTGTGTGTGTGTGCGTGCATCATGGATACATGCCGGGTCCAAGCAAGAGCATCTGCTGGACTACATAGTGACGGACCAGCGAATGCGAGCCCATGTCCTTGACACCAGGACCTACCGTGGAGCTGATCTGCCCTCTGACCATCGACTAGTCATCTGTAAGATGCGCCTGCCTTTCTTCCACTCCGGTGGTGGGTGTACACCCAGGATCCCATTCCAACCAAAAGTGGCCTGGTCTCAGTTAGCTGATGAAAGTTGCAAGCGAGAATTTCATCATCGCTTGCAGCTGGGGTTGGCATCGTCCCCCACTCCACCTGATGTCGAGGGTAAATGGGCGAGGTTTAAGACTGTGACTCATGCAGCTGCAATGGCTGCTTTGGGTACGCGGTCCAGACCTCCCCAGAAACCCTGGCTGACAGAGGAGGTGTTCAGGTTAATCGAGAAAAAGCGACAGGCCCACTCTCATCGCCTACAGCATCCCACGTCAGAGAATGAGGAGGTTTACCGCAGCCTTCGCTCAGAAGTTCGGAGAGCCGTAAGGCGCTGTAAGGATGGGTGGTGGTCGCGGGTTGCTGAGGAGATGGAGTCTGCCTCAGTGGCCCGTGATCACAAATCACTATTTAACTCCATCAAAAAAGTAACCTGCAGCGCCACACCTATTACCATCATTAGAGGAAAAAACGGTGATCCAATCTCCGACCCCCAGGAACAGGTTTGCAGATTTGCTGAGCATTTCTGTGAGGTCCTGGGGGAGGGAAATTCTCTCAGCCAGGAAAACATCATGGCACAAAGTGGTGATAACCCTGCTGAGGCTGCGGTGCCTCAAATATTGGAAGAGGTCACCCCCTGTGAGTGGCTGGCTGAGGTGCCAGCTGTTGAGGAAGTACTGAGGGCGATCCGGAGTCTGAGACCAGGGAAGGCACCGGGCAGAGATGATCTCCCAAGCGAAATGCTGAGGGAGGGTGGCGTTTGTGCACAGACTGCCCTATATGACATCATAACAACAGTCTGGACCACTGGACGGGTTCCGCAGGACTGGAAGGATGCCCTGGTGGTCCCCCTCTTTAAGAAGGGGGACCGTACCGACTGTAACAATTACAGGGGCATCTCACTCCTCAGTGTGCCGGGTAAGGTCCTGGCAAGGATTATTCAACATCGCCTTGCTAGGCACGCTGAGGAGAGGCTTGCGGAGCCCCAATGCGGTTTCAGGAAAGGGCGGTCCTGCACAGATGCCATATTTTCTGTCCGTCTGCTACAGCAGAGGTGTAGGGAATTCCAAAAAGACCTACATCTCTGCTTTATTGACCTGGTCAAGGCCTATGATACCATCAGTAGGACTGGGCTCTGGGTTGTTCTTCGTGCTTTCGGAGTCCCTGACCCTCTGCTCACGATCATTAAGGACCTTCATGATGGTGAGCGGGCCCGGGTAAAACTACGTGGCCGGGAGTCGGAGCCTTTCCCTGTACACCTTGGGGTGCGACAGGGATGTCCTCTGGCTCCCACATTATTTAACATCTATTTTGACCGCGTAGTTCGTGAAGCCTTCAATAGCTGTACCGGGGGAATTTCCATTTGGTACAGATATAATGGGAGGCTGATCGATGCCCGGGTGCGATCAAGGGATGGCTCCCTATTGGTCAACCACGTTATGTATGCCGATGATTTGGTAATAGCTGCTCATTCAGAAGAGGAGTTGGAGACGCTGCTGCTGAGACTGGAGCGTGCCACTAAGAGGTGGGGCCTTACCATCAGCCCCACCAAAACTAAGCACCTGCCTGGGTATTTTGTACCATCGGACACTCCACCCCCACAACTCCCAATTGGTGATGGGGCAGTTGTGGAGAGAGTGGAGAGTTTCCCATACCTGGGCAGTGTGCTTATGACCGGCTCCAGTTTATCAGCAGAGGTCTCACTCCGAATCAGTCGAGCGGCAATATCTTTTCATCGGTTGCGTATCGCTGTGTGGAAGCTACCTGGTCTGTCGCTCCGCACGAAGCTTCAGGTCTTCTCGGCCACGGTCATTCCCTCCCTTCTCTACGCTTGCGAAACGTGGACCCCCCTAGTGGAGCATCTTCGCCGGTTGGAAACATTTAGGCTGGCCTGCCTACGATCCATCCTGGGTTTAACCAGGCTGGATTGTGTGAGGAGCTCACAAATCCTTGAAAGATCTGGGCAAAGTCCCATCAGTGAGCTCCTCCGGCAGGCAAGGCTGCGTTGGCTGGGTCATGTAGCCCGCATACCCAGCCACCGCATGCCTAAACAGCTTTTGTTCGGCCGGATCGAGGGGGCTAGACGGGCGCGGCACGGGCTGGAGAAGAGATGGAGTGATGTGGTACAGGAGGACGTGGAGCTGAGTGGACTTGCCGATGACTGGTACCAGCGGTGTCAAGATCGGCCTCAGTGGAGGAGGCTCGTGAAGGACGCTACTGGGCAGTTGGAAGCAGTCGCCCTCCAACAACAACGGAGGGCGGAGGAGCGACGCTCACAACAACGAGCGGAGCGCCGGGTGGCTAAAGCACAGCAAGTTGGTACAGTAGGGGGCACAGGTGGTGCATCAGCCAGTCATCTCGGTCATCTCGGTCAGTCGACCCGTGGCACCTGGGTCTGCCCCGTGACCTCCTGCCAGCGGGCGTTCGACACTTCACGTGGCCTCAAGGTGCACTTGGCCTGGCACAAGCATCGTGGTGACGTCACCGCCACTTAGTGGCGAATGGCGGTTGTTGTTGGTTGTTGTTGTTGTGTGCGTGCGCTAATGGGCATCAGCCCCACCAAAACTAAGCACCTGCCTGGGTATTTTGTACCATCGGACACTCCACCCCCACAACTCTCAATCGGTGATGGGGCAGTTGTGGAGAGAGTGGAGAGTTTCCCATACCTGGGCAGTGTGTTCATGACCGACTCCGGTTTAACAGCAGAGGTCTCACTCCGAATCAGTCGAGCGGCCATATCTTTTCATCGGTTGCGTAACACTGCGTGGAAGCTCCCTGGTCTGTCGCTCCGCACGAAGCTTCACGTCTTCTCGGCCACGGTCATTCCCTCCCTTCTCTACGCTTGCGAAACGTGGACCCCCCTAATGGAGCATCTTCGTCGGTTAGAAACATTTAGGCTGGCCTGCCTACGATCCATCCTGGGTTTAACCAGGCTGGATTGTGTGAGGAGCTTACAAATCCTTGAAAGATCTGGGCAAAGTCCCATCGGTGTGCTCCTCCGGCAGGCAAGGCTGCATTGGCTGGGTAATGTAGCCCGCATGCCCAGCCACCGCATGCCTAAACAGCTTTTGTTCGGCCGGATAGAGGGGGCTAAACGGGCACGGCACGGGCTAGAGAAGAGATGGAGTGATGTGGTACAGGAGGACGTGGAACTGAGTGGACTTGCCGATGACTGGTACCAGCGGTGTCAAGATCAGCCTCAGTGCAGTAGGCTCGTGAAGGACGCTACTGGGCAGTTGGAGGCAGTCGCCCTCCAACACCAACAGAGGGCGGAGGAGCGATGCTCACAACAACGAGCGGAGCGCCGGGTGGGGTAAAGCACAACAAGTTGGCACAGTAGGGGGCACAGGTGGTGCATCAGCCAGTCATCTCGGTCATCTCGGTCAGTCGACCCGTGGCACCTGGGTCTGCGCCGTGACCTCCTGCCAGCGGGCGTTCGACACTTCACGTGGTAGCCTCAAGGTGCACATGGCCTGGCACAAGCGTTGTGGTGACGTCACTGCCACTTTGTGGCAAATGGCGGTTTGTTGTTGCTAACGGGCAACATCGGTGACGCATATCTGAACCGGTCCTTGGCCTCCACTAGGTCGACTCAGCCTTAAACGAGTACCCGGTGCGGGGTGTCAACATGAGAATTTGAGAGACAAAGGCGGTGGGGAGTTGTGCCGGTCACCCACCGCCTTGTGCGCCGCTCTAACGGCACTTGCACCGACAATCTGTTAGAGGCTATATGGGGCATCCCTGTCTTTTTGTGCGTGCACGAGTGAGTGCATGTTCGCGGGTGTCTCTTTAGCATTAGTATTGTTTACCCAGGAAAACCTCGGCAAGTCTCATTGCCAAGAGGGTATTGCCAAGTTTTCACAGTCGGGATTCCAACAGAGCAGTATGCGGTGGCATTCTTTTCAATTTGGCAAATTTTGGACCGTTAAGCCGGTAGACAAGGACGAACTCCTGTCCGAACGACGTCGCGGGATCTTTAACGGCCACCTCTCAGTGGCGCGCGGCATTCTCGCGGCTACAACCGCAGTAATAACCGGGGCGGCCGGCGGATCCAGCCGCACCGCGAGCGGCGATGTTGCACACGCCTGCGTGCGGTGTGCGTGTGTACCCATACGCGCGCACGCACTCCACGCGCGGGGCTTTAGCTGGCGCCCGTGGTTTGACACCTGTTCCCGTCTTGGCTGCTGCAGGAGCAGGACAAGCCGGAGCTGTTGGCTTCTCCCGGCGATCGCCGCGCCGTCAGCGAGGACACCGAGCAGGTGCGGCGGCGGCACCGTCTTCACCGCCAGCGGCACCGTCGCCACGGCCGTCTTTGTTTTTGTCTTTGCCGTCCGCCGCCACCGTTGTCATCAAATTTGCGCTACCATTGCTACCTCCGCCGTTGGCGCCACCACCATCGTCATCATCGTCACCGTTGTCATCATCGCCATTTCCGCTACCTTCATCGCCATCATCATCAGCACCAACGCCATCATCGGCACGACGACCTTAATCACCGTCGTCGTCGTCATCGCTACCGACTTTATCACCACTACGATCGAGCCCACTGCCGACCACACACCATCATCACCACTGTCATTGCCGTGGTCATCATTACCATCATTACCATCACCATGACTACCACGACCGTCATCAGCATTGCCATCACTATCACCTCCACCACCGCCGTCACCATCGCCATCACCACCACAGTCATCTTCACCACCACCACCATCGTCATCACTGTCCACATGATCGCCACCACCACCGCCGCTGTTATCATCACCGCCACCGTTGTCATCGCCGCCATCATCGCCACCTCCACCGCCCCGTTTGCCCGTGCAGGATGTGCAGGCCCGGCGAGCGAGGGAGGCGGAGGAGCTGCAGGAGCGGCTGCAGCGCACGGCGGCACAGGTGGAGGCCCTGGAGCTGGACGCTCGGCGGCTGCGAGGGGGATTCATGCAGGCAAGGGCACGCACACACACAGACACGCATACACACGTACACACACACACACACGTACATACACACACGTACACGCACGCACACACACACACACGCACACACGTACACGCACACACACACACACACGTATACACACGTACACACGTACACGCACACACACACACGCACACACGTACACACGTACACACACGCACACGTACACGCACACACGCACACGTACACGCACACAAGCACACGTACACGCACACACGTACACGCACACACGTACGCACACACGCACACGCACGCACACACGCACACATGTACATGTACATGCACGCACACACATGGACACACACGTACACGCACGCACACGTACACGCACACACACGTACACGCACGCACACACGTACACACGCATATATACACACACACATGGACACACAAATGTACATGCACACACAAATGTACACACGCGTACACAGCACACACGCACACATGTGCACGCACGCACATGTAGTGGGTTCAACCGAGTTGCACTCTTAGACTTGGAGGCAGCGCATTTATTTAGTTCCAGCACAACGGGGAGACTACTTCCCCTTTAACACGACAACAACCTAGGGCGGTGAGCTCCCTGGCTAACTACACTGGTTACCGAGTAACTATTAACTCCGGACCCGGGACCAACAGCATCCTGCCCGGCTCCACGTGCTGGAAGACTCGCAGAACGGAGATCTGATAATTGTTTTTTTACCCTTCTATCAGCCATAATGCAAACACAAAAACATAACTCAACATAACTCTGATAATATATGCATTAGTGCATATATTATCAGAGTGGGGGAGTTAACATCTCCCCGTGTCCGTCAGGTGGAGGAGGAGCTAGGGGCGAGTCAGCAGGCCCTGGCCGAGCACCGAGAATCTTTCCGCGTGCGCAAGGCGACCCTTGACCTCCTGCCCGACGCCCACAACAATGCTGCCAAGTTGCAGGTGACTCCCTGACCCCCCCCCCCCACCACCCCCTACCACCCCCCACACCCGCCCGCCCCCCCGACCCCCTGACCTCTGCTTTCTCACCTCAACCAATCAAGGGTCAAGTGATGGAGCCGACTATCTGTATTGAGTGTATGTGTGCGCCTGTGTGTTTGTGTAAGTACGCGTGTTTCTCTTTCTGCGCGTGCATCTCTGTGCGTGTCTTAAGTGTGCGCGTGTGTATCTCTGCGCGTGGTGCTGGCCTCCCCACCCCCCTTCGTGTGCCTCGCACTTGCCCTGACAGTCTGTTCAAGCCGTACGGGGGGGATCTTTGTCTTTTTGTATGCGTGTGGTGTAGGCGGTGGTGGAGAGCAGTGCGAAGAGAGTGCTCGCCCTCACCGCTCAGTGGGAGTCTCACCGCTCTCCGCTCGTGCAGCAGCTCCGAGAGCTCAAGGAGCTGGGACTGTCCTGCCAGGTGAGTCCGTGAGCGTGTACCTAGCCTGGCACAAGCGCTGCGCTTAACAGCGCCGTCGCTCAGTGGGCAGTGCCGCCGGGCGTTGTTGTTGTTGTGGGTGTGAGTGGAGCGGTGGCACAGTGGTTAGCGTGCTACGCTACGAACCCGGTGACCCGAGGTCGATTCCCGTTCACGACCAATAATAGCGGCGAATATATATGAACCGGTCCTGGGCCTCACCTAGGTCGACTCGGCCTTAAATGAGTACCTTTTACGGTGTGTAAACATCAGCAGTCTGGAGTCCAAGGTGGCCGGACGTGGTGCTTGCCTTACCACCCCATTGCGGGACGTTTCAGCCTCGCGAACAGCACTTGCCCCAACAGCCTGCTAAAGGCTACACAGTGGATCTTTGTCTCTTGTATCTCTGCGTGCGCGTGCAACTGTGTGTCTGTGTTGCTGCGTGACTGTGTGTTCGTGTGACAGTGTGACCGTGTGTCAGTGTGTCCGTGTGTCCGTGTGACCTTATATCCGTATGACCGCGTGTCTGTGTGACCATGTGACCGTGCGACCGTGTGTGTGCGTGCGCATCTTCCTGCAGGAGGCATCGTCTCGGCGCGTGGCCCAGATCCGCGAGATGAGGGTGAAGATGAAGAGCACGGCCGAGGAGGTGCGCAACAAGGAAGACCTCCACCGCCAGCTGGTACGTGCACACGTGCGTGCGTACTGACATCACGTACTCGTGTGCGTACGCACACACATTTGTCTCTATGCGAGGCTGTGGGTCTCTGTGGATCTGTGGATGGGTGCAGTGGTGTAGCGGTTAGCGCGCCGCTCTACAAACCTGTCGACCCGAGTTCGATTCCCGCTCACGGCCAACACCGGTGACGATCAATCTGTACTGGTTCCGGGCCTCTCCTAGGTCGACTCATCCTCAAACGAGTACCTGGCGAGATGTGTAAACATCGCCACCGGGAAGACAAATGCGGCCGCACGTGGTGCTGGCCACCCACCTCCTTTGTGCGCCGTGCCCGGCACTTGCCCCGACAGTCTGTTCAGGTAGTAGGTTTTTACCCTTTAAACTGGTACAAAACTGACACCTTTATACAAGGCATCATGTTTGCAATAACCGCAATACAAGCAGTCAAAATGCAAACAAAAAGAAACAACTCTGATAATGGTAATGATATGCACTGTCCTTGAAGTTGATTGGTCCACACCCGAGACAGCTTTCCTTAGAGCCTAGTCTCCATTGGTGTTGGACCAGATGACGCCAAAAGGCGCACAACGGGAGGGGCGGGGGGGAGGGATCGATGCTGAACTTCTTTCGCGTCTCCACGTGGCCAGCCGTGCTAATCGGGAAGTGCGGAACCTCGTGCAGGCCTCCGACTACGAGTCGATGCCGAAGGACGTCGCGCGAGCGGCCTACACCCAGCGCATCCTGGAGATCGTGGCCAACATCAAGCGGCAGAAAGAGGAGATCGGCAAGGTGGACCCCTCCGACACGCCTCCTCCTCTCTCCCCCACGGCCTCGGAGTCCTCTCTTCCTCCCGTCACCCCCGTCACTCTTGGCGTCTCGTGCGCGTCTTGTGGGTGGGGGTGGTTCGCGGCTCTACCCGTGGCGAGATGTTAACTACCTCACCTGGTATACAGGAGGTTGCGAGTTTCAATCCCGACACCGAAGCCGGCTGTGTGTTTGGAGTTTGCGTGTTCTCCCCGTGGTTGTGTGGATTTTTCTCCGGGTTCTCCACGTTCAGAATCGACATCGCGCGTTCAGAGCCATTTGGCTGCTGTAAATTCCCACACGATGATGAGCCACGTGACCGTGTACGTGCGTGGCGGTGGGCGCGCTGCACTACGACCCCGACTCACGGAGACCCATAGACTCGCGTAGAGAGCCACGAGAGCTTTGAACGTTTAAATCATCATCTATATTGATAACTCATTTCTGTAGAATAGATGTTTTGTTTACTTTGCCTGTAGACTAATATTACCCATCGACTTGCATTGCTCAAATACTAACTTTACCCACAGACTAACATTGCCCATAGACTAACATTGCTCATAGACGAGCATTGCATACGTGCAGACATTACAGACCCGTAAAAGATTTCGCACTCGGTGGCAAAAGGTTTGCGCGCAGACCGAGGCGTTCTGGGGTCAGCCTGGGACAACCGTTGGATCGACCCCCACGAGACCCCATTAAGTTATTTTGGAGGAAGAGGGAGGAGGAAATTCGAGTGGTCGGCACTTGAAAGGAGGAGTCTCCCATCTGCAGTTTGCCACCAGCGGGGGGTTCCCGGGTCCGGATGGTTTTGCCGCGTGCGCGCGGTTACACTTTAGTGGGGAGCAGATGTTGCGGCGAAAACCGTGGCCGCGGTTACTTTGGTGTTCACCCGGGGTTGAGGCGGCACGGCCGCGAGATCGACGCTTCACAATTACGCCGCTGTGGCCAATGCCTCGCAGCGAGAAGGGCCCGGGTTCAATCCCCGGCCTCGGCGCCATCGTTCGTGAGAATAGGCCACTTGCGTGCTGGCGTCGCGACGCAAATAATTTGCCAAATTTGAGCGCAACACCGCGGGAGGAGGACGAGGAGGGAAGGCAGCAGCAGCCGCAGCCACGTGGTGAACCGGGCACCGACAGTTCCGCAGCCCCACGTCTACTAAGATGTTCTCGGCTAATTAACGAGTGCGCTTGTCACATGCGGGGAGGGAGCCGGAGCACCCGGAGAAAACGAGGGGGCAACGCTGCCCCATCCAGGTGGGGGCAGGCACTTCCTCGACGCCCGCGGAATGGAGAAGTTTCACAACGTTTCTGTGATCCACGAACCCTCGCTTGCCCGCCCCCCCCTCACCACCACCGTACGCCAATTATCGCCGCCTGCTGCGTGACCCGTGGCCCAGGTCACCCTGGTCTCTTTGAGTTCTCACTCTGGTTGAAACAAATCAGCTTGAACTACAAACTCGGGAGGGCCATTTTATCGTGGCTCGAAGGGCTGACGGGCGATGGACGTTGAAGGCTGTACGGGGGGTCTTTGTCTTTGTCGTGCCAAGGTGCTGGCTGATACCCGTGAGGTGCAGAAGGACATCAATGGGCTGGCTGGAAAACTGGAGCGCACATTTAGCGTTACCGATGAGCTGCTGTTTAAGGTTTGTCATGGGGGGTGGGGGGACGCGTGTGTGTGTGTCCATGTGTGTGTGTGTGTCCGTGTGTGTGTCCGTGTGTGTGTGTAAGTGTCGGAAATGGTGGTGCACTGCACTGCGAACCCGGCGGCCCGAGTTTAATTTGTACCTGGTGTGGTGTGTGAACATCAGGGAAGTCAAGGCAGCCGGGCATGTACACTCACATGGAACTCATACTCTCACACGGAATCCATAGACTCACACGGGGCCCATAGACTCACAAGGGGCCCATAGACTCACACGGAACTCAGACTCACACGGGCCCCAAAGACTCACACGGAACTCATAGACTCACACGCGGCCCATAGACTCACACGGAATCCATAGACTCAACGCCTCGGCGTTACCGCTCGCAGCCGCTACGCCGCCGCCACCATCGTCGGCCTCACCGCCGCCCGGCTGTGCGCGCGTGCGACTTGCTTCCCATACAGGACGCCAAGAAGGACGAGACTGCACGGAAGGCCTACAAGCACCTGGCGGCGCTTCACGAGGTGAGGCCGCGCTCGCCCCGCTCGACGCTCGACGCAGCAACGCCTCGCTTGACGCGGTAGAAACTGACGCGGTGATGAAAAGTGCCATGGCCACGAGATGTTAACTTCCTCGCCTGGTATGCAGGAGGTCGTGGGTTCGATCCGGAGCCTGCCACCTGTTGTATGTTTGGAGTTTGCGTGTCCTGCCCGTGGTTGCCTGGATTTTTCTTCGGCTCCTTCCTGTTTTCCCCTCCACGTTTAGAATCGGCTGCAAAACATTTCCGCCGTGATGACAAGCCACTTCGCTGAGCTATCATTTGTGATGGTCAGGTCGCTTCTAAAAAAAAGAGCTAAACAATCTAGCGCAGTGGGCCTTGCCTGGTAAAATAAAAAAACTGTTTTTTTTTTTACAGTTAAGTTAAATTTCCACGGCGCCTGGACCTCTCCGGCTCGTGAAACCAGGTGGTGCAGTCGCACCACCTGCACACTCCAGCGCTACGCCCCACTGGATGTAAAGATGCATTGATTCATCGTGGTTGAAGGGCGTTTGTCCCCTGGTTAATTTAGACTAAACCGGCGCACGCCACTTGGAGCTCAGCAAGGTCACTCACCGTGTGCCACAAACCTGGCGACCCGGGTTCGATTCCTGCTCACGGCCAACACTGGTGACGATTATCTGAACCGGTCCTGGGCCCCTCCCCTAGGTCGATTCAGCCTCAAATGAGTACCTGGTGCAGTATGTAAATATCGCCACTGGGGAGACAAAGGCGGCCGGGCGCGGTGTTGGCCACCCATCTCCTCGTGTGCCGTGCCGGCCTTCATAGGTGCTCGCTAACAGCACTTGCTCCTACAGTCTGTTAAGGCTATACAGGGGATCTTTATCTTGTGTGTGTGATTGTGTACGTCTGTGTGTGTCCGTGTATCCTTATGTACGTGTGTCCGTGTGTGTGTCCATGTGTCCTTATGTACGTGTTTCCATGTGTGTGTCCGTGTGTGTGTGGTGTCTCTCCCATCTCCCCGCTTCCGCTGTGGGTGAGAAGAATTGCGCTCAGCTGATCCACACGATCGAGGATACGGGCGCGGTGATGCGGGAGATTCGCGACCTGGAGGAGCAGGTGATGGCTGCACACGTGCACGGGGGGGCGTGCGTCCATGTCACTCACACCGCTCACACACACACCGCTTACTCGCTCGCTCACACACACACTCACACACACACAGCTCACTCACACATACAGCTCACTCACCACTTACTCACACACAGCTCACTCATTCACACATACACACACAGCTCACTCGCACACACACACAGCTCACTCACACACACACAGCTCATAGCACTCACACACACAGCTCACTCACACACACACCGCTTACTCGCTCTCTCACACTCACACACATACACACACAGCTCACTCACACACACACAGCTCACTCACACACACACACTCACTCACACACACACAGCTCATAGCACTCACACGCACACAGCTCATAGCACTCACACACACACACAGCTCACTCACACACACACACACAGCTCACTCACACACACACACTCACTCACACACACACAGCTCATAGCACTCACACGCACACAGCTCACTCACACACACACACAGCTCATAGCACACACACACACAGCTCATAGCACTCACACACACAGCTCACTCACACATACAGCTCACTCACCACTTACTCACACACAGCTCACTCATTCACACATACACACACAGCTCACTCGCACACACACACAGCTCACTCACACACACACAGCTCATAGCACTCACACACACAGCTCACTCACACACACACCGCTTACTCGCTCTCTCACACTCACACACATACACACACAGCTCACTCACACACACACAGCTCACTCACACACACACACTCACTCACACACACACAGCTCACTCACACGCACACAGCTCACTCACACACACACACAGCTCACTCACACACACACACAGCTCACTCACACACACACTCACACACACACAGCTCATAGCACACACACACACAGCTCATAGCACTCACACACACACACACACAGCTCACACACACACAGCTCACACACACACACACCGCTCACACACACACAGCTCATAGCACTCACACACACACACACAGCTCATAGCACTCACACACACAGCTCACACACACACACACAGCTCACACACACACAGCTCATAGCACTCACACACACACACACAGCTGATAGCACTCACACACACACAGCTCATAGCACACACACACACAGCTCATAGCACACACACAGCTCACTCACACACACACACAGCTCATAGCACACACACAGCTCACACACACACACAGCTCACTCACTCGCACACACAGCTCACTCACACACACACTCACACACACACAGCTCACACACACACACACAGCTCACTCACACACACACACACACAGCTCACACACACACAGCTCATAGCACACACACACACAGCTCATAGCACACACACAGCTCACTCACACACACACACAGCTCACACACACACAGCTCATAGCACACACACACAGCTCACTCACTCGCACACACAGCTCACTCACTCACACACACACACACAGCTCATAGCACACACACACACAGCTCACTCACACACACACAGCTCACTCACACACACACACAGCTCACACACACACAGCTCACTCACACACACACACAGCTCATAGCACACACACAGCTCACACACACACACAGCTCACTCACTCGCACACACAGCTCACTCACTCACACACACACACACAGCTCACACACACACACACAGCTCACTCACGCACAGCTTACTCTCACACACACACACACAGCTCACACACACACAGCCCACTCGCTCACACCGCTCGCACACACACAGCTCACTCACACACACACACACAGCTCACTCACACACACACAGCTCACTCACACACACACAGCTCACTCACACACACAGCTCACTCGCTCACACACACACACAGCTCACACACACACAGCTCACACACACACACACCGCTCACACACACACAGCTCACACACACACAACTCACTCGCTCACACCGCTCGCACACACTGCACGCCCTCTCCCTGCTCGGCACACGCACGCCGCTTGCGCGCAAACACGCACGCACCCCACCCAGGCATGCAGGAGGGGGCGCCGCTGCTGCAGCTGCTGCTCGGAGGCTGTGATTGGCTCAGTGCCACAACCCCTCAGGGATACGGTGACGTCTCACCCAGGTGCTGCTCGCTAACAGCACTTGGCCCCACCAGTCTGTTAAAGGCTGCGCGGGGGATGTTTATTTTTCGATTTAAAGCTTTCGTGACTGCAGGGATTCATCTTCTTGGTTCTTTCGGTAAAGTCACGTAGAAGGGAAGTAATAAAATAATAAAAATAAAACATAAAACATAATAAAACAATTCTCACGACGTTTCTTCACCTGAAGACGGCTGCTTGCGTTGTAGCCGAAACGTCGTGAGAATTGTTTTATTATGTTTTATTTTTATTATTTTATTACTTCCCTTCTACGTGACTTTACCGAAAGAACCAAGAAGGGGGATGTTTATGTTTGCCTTTTTATTCCCAAGACATTTACACGTATTCGCTTGCGTGCGTTTCCGCTCGTGTTGTTCTCGCGTTCCCGCCTTGAAGACGGAGCTGGAGCGGAGCAAGAAGACGCTGTCCAACCTGGAGCGCATCGTGGGCGACCTGCGCGCCATGCAGCACGAGAACAGCCTCCTGGGCGCACGCATGCACAGCGCCTGAGCACCCGCACGGCACCTGATGAACGCCCATGCGGGGCCTGGGTGCCCGCACGATGCCTGCACGCTGCCTGAGCGTCTGCACGGTGCCTGGGCGCCTGTTCGGCAGCGAGGACGCAGCACGCGTCCCCCGTGCGTGACTGTGCGTGACTGTGCGTGCGCTCGCACAGTCGGTCACGCTTCTGCAACCCGCTCACGATTCACAGCCACGCACTAAGAAAAGTATAGCCGTAACAGAATCCTGGGGCAAATGTCGCTAGCGAGTAGCAGCACTTATGAAGGCCAACACGGCACACGAGGGGGGTGGGTGGCCAGCACCACGCCCGACCGCCTTTGTCTCCCCACTGCTGATGTTGTTTACACACCGCACCAGGTACTCTTTTCAGGCCGAGTCAACCCTAGGGGAGGCCCAGGACCGGTTCAGATAATCGTCACCGGTGTTAGCCGTGACTGGGAATCGAACTCGTGTCCCCGGGTTCGTAGCGCGACGCGCTAACCGCTGCTCCACCGCTCCCCACAGCCACACGCACACACACACGCACACAAACACACAAACACACGCACAAACACACCCCTCTCTCACACTTCCCTTCCGTTCCTCACCATCACCGCCACTGCCTTCTTATCTCACTCCATGCTCTCAATGCCCCTTTTCTGTCTTCCTCCATGCTTCCACCCGCCCACCGCTCACTCCCCCCCACACAGCCACTGCCGCTCCAATCTCTCCCTTCCTGCTCCCCCCCCCCCGCTCCCAGAGCTGGTGGATCACCCGAGGATGGGAGTGGTATCAATTGATCGCTCGGTGCGTCCTGTTGCTCGTCCCCCGGCCGCGGCGTCGCCCGCGACACAGCGCGGAGCCGGGCTCCGTGGAGATAACCGCACTGAAGATGAACTGCCGCAGCCCTCTCGGACAGATAAACGAGCAATTGGACGCGCGGGCGGGTGGGCGAGCGGGTGGGCGAGCGGGCGGGCGAGCAACTGGGTGAGCGGGCAAATGGCTCCACAGCCCCGCTTCTGTCACGCCGTGGTCAGGGGAGATGGGGGGGGGGGGGCTGGGGGGGTTGGCGCCGTTCTTGGTGAGCGCGATCCCACGCCATGTTAAGAGGATTCACGACGCGCGCGCGCACGCACGATGTAAACAATGGAAGCGAGAAATAAAGAAGCGGAGGAGGAGGGAGAGACGCGTGCAGGCGAGAGCGCGGAGCGTGTGAGCCGAGTGAGGAGCGTGCGAGATGGGGGGGGGGGGGGTAGCGAGCGAGATGGGGGGGTGGGGTGTGGGAGACGCGCTCGCGATGTGACGGCGCAGCGCCGAGCGACAACGCGATGTGACAACTCGGCTTCTGGCTGACAACACAACGGTGACAACACAACGGTGACGACGCGAGTGCGGCAATGCAAGTCTGTGTCGCCACAACAGAGCGCAGCGACAGCACGGGGCGCGGTGAGAACGAGACTGGGAAGGCCGCACGGTGTGACGACGCCGACGACGAGTGAGCATCACGGTGTGACCGCGGCGACGCCGTAGCGAAGACGACACACGGTCTGACGGCGAAACAATTCGCCGAAGAGCGCAGCAACAACAACAAAACGTGGCGCAGCAGCAACGCGTGAACCGCGTGACGTAGCGGCGCTGTCGAAGTCGGCACGAGCGTGACGACACGACGCATCGTGACGACACAGCCCTGTCGCACGTGAAAACCCTGAGCGCGTGACGACACAATGCATTGGCACAGCGCGGGCCTGCTAACTCGAGGTGGCTCGCGTGCGGTTGGCAGGGCGGTGGCGGGCGCGGTGGTAACCCTCGCGGCTCCCCCGTAGCAAAAAAGGCACCCGGGTTCGATTCCCGACACACGGTGCCTTGGCGGAGTTTTGTGCGCCTCATGAACCCCGCGACCCGAGTTCGATTCCCGCTCGCGGCCACCAACACCGGTGACCATTATCTCACCGGTCCTGGGGCTTCCCCTCGGTCGATTTGGCCTGAAATGAGTACCTGGTGCGGTGTGTAAACATCGCCACTGGGAAGACAAAGGCGGCCGTGCGTGGTGTTGGCCACCCACCCCTTCGTGCGCCGTGCTGGCCCTCATAGGTGCTCGCTAACGGCACTTGGCGTGTAAACGTCATCGTTGGGAGAGACGAAGGCTGCCAGGCGTGTCGACGCTTTCTGTTGTACGTGGGGCGGTGGCGCAGAGCTTCGCGGTTCGCACCCAGCGGCCGCCCTGGTTAATAGCGCGCGGTGTCATAGCCGCCGCGACGATGGCAGGCGCCGTCCGCTGCGCTGAGGCCATTTGTGTGCCGGCGTGGCAGCAACTATTTTTTCTCCTCTTCCCAAACTGAGAAATTGCACCCCAGACGACTCCATTGGCATCGCGCACACGGCAGCACTTACCGCCCCCTCTCCACCCCCCACCGGCCAACTGATGCCCACCTTTAGCCGCACAAGGACAGCTGCCACTTGGGGGGGGGGGGTGTCCTTTTGTTGAGATGAGGGTTTGCCACACAACGCCACTCCTCGCGAACCCCCCGCCCCGCATCGCCACCACGCTCCGGCTTTGCCACCAATCGACTCCCCCCCACCCCCGCTCCAATCTCTCCCTTCCTGCTCCCCCACCCTCATTAGCTGGCATCTCAGAGTTGGTGGATCACCCGAGGATGGGAGTGGTATCAAATGATCGCTCGGTGCGTCCTGTTGCTCGTCCCCTGGCCGAAGCAATTTGCGGGGGACCTCCGCACGCGCCACCGGCCGCGTGGAACACGCGTGCACACACACGCGCGGAACACGTGTGTGCGCACGCGCGTGGAACACGTGCGTGCGCACGCGCGCTTGGAGATCTCAATGTTAATTTGAATCGGCGCCATTCACGCAGGCGGCGTTCATTTTACGAGCGTGTCACGTGGGACGTTTTTAACAATCATCGGGCGCGTGAAGCAGCGTGGAACGAGTTGATTTGAATGGGGCAGGAGTCGATTGGCGAAGGCGGAAACACGGAGCGTGGTGGTGGTGGTGATGGTGGGTGGCGAGAACTGGAGTTGGAGGGAAAGCATGTACGTGAGCGGTGGCGCAGCTGTTAGCGCACTGCGCCACGTGCTCGACAACCCGAGTTCGATTACCCGGTCATGGCCAATGTGACGACCAAATGCTCTCCACCCGCTATGAGAGGGCTTATTCAGGAAACAAATACTCTTACATACCGAGCCAGCGAAATTTTAAAAGCCCACGTTTGTTCGAGCGTCGATAATTATTGAGCGAATTAAAAATAAAAATAAAGTAAAATTTTTTATCTTCGAAAGCTATTGACGTCGGCCGGGGCCGATCGATAACTTTTTGGCGAACACGGCAAATAGTTGGGATTCGTGCTTTGGGGAAAGATGATGCGGCTCTGCACACGGCGCGGGCGCTCTGCACACGGCGCGGGGGCTCTGCACACGGTGTGACCCTAAGAGCTGTAAGCCCTCCTCCACCCGACCTGCTGACCCCATGCCTCTGCTGGAAAAAAAGCTTCGTGGTTCATCGGATTCCTGCAAGAGGGTACGAATAAAGATTCTGATGGTGACGTCCAACGAATGTTGGTCGTAGTTTTTGGTCCTTGTAATAAATTGACATCTTAAAAACTAAAATCCAAAGCTGCAGCGCCGTTCTGGAGGTGAGTCCTTTGGCTGAGCGTGGCTCTCAGGTAATTACATGATGGAGTCATTCGGTAAAGTCACGTAGATAGGTTCAAAGAAAATAACAAACATTCCTGCGGAGGGAGCTGGTAGGAACGTTAGGTTGCTCGGTCAATGGCCAGGGTCAACGGCGGCGTGGTGTATTCCGCAAATATGCCCGACTGTGAGGGCGGGCACAAGCCGGCGTGAGTAGGTTAAACGTTGAGTTTTAGAAGGGCACCACGGGGTGACCAGCCCCTCCCCACCCAGCCCCACCCTCCCTCCCCACCCCCTCCCCACCCCTTCCCTCCCCACCCAGCCCCTCCCACCCCACCCAGCCCCGCCCTGCACGACGGACGGACACAATAATCCCCGTGGGCTGGTGTAACCCAGGAGGTTCCTACCAGTAAAAACTACGACATTAATTGAGAAGGGAGTCATTTTAGAGCAGCCGCTGAGTGATGCCAGTCGAAATAAAATAATAATTAATAATCGGTTTTACATTTCCTAGTCAAAACGTCTAGATCATTAGAAATTACATCAGTCACTCAGATCTCTATCCCTTCTAGATCATCATTAGAATTTACATCAATCAATTAAATCTCGCATTCATAGATCATTAGAATGTACATCAATCACTCAGATCTCGCATTAATAGATCGTTAGAATTGACATCAATCACTCAGATCTCACATTAATAGATCATTAGAATTTACATCAGCCACTCAGATTTCGCATTAATAGATCATTAGAATTGACAGTCGCTCAGATCCCGCATTAATAGATCATTAGAATTGACATCAATCACTCAGATTTCACATTAATAGATCATTAGAATGTACATCAATCACTCAGATCTCGCATTAATAGATCGTTAGAATTGACATCAATCACTCAGATCTCACATTAATAGATCATTAGAATTTACATCAGCCACTCAGATCTCGCATTAATAGATCATTAGAATTGACAGTCGCTCAGATCCCGCATTAATAGATCATTAGAATTTACATCAGCCACTCAGATCTCGCATTAATAGATCATTAGAATTGACAGTCGCTCAGATCCCGCATTAATAGATCATTAGAATTCACATCAATCACTCAGATCTCACATTAATAGATCATTAGAATTGACATCATTCACTCAGATCCCGAATTAATAGATCATTAGAATTGACATCAGCCACTTAGATCTCGCATTAATAGATCATTAGAATTCACATCAATCACTCAGATCTCACATTAATAGATCGTTAGAATTGACATCAATCACTCAGATCTCACATTAATAGATCATTAGAGTTGACATCAATCACTCAGATCTCGCACTAATAGATCATTAGAATTGACATCAATCACTCAGATCTCGCATTAATAGATCATTAGAATTGACATCAATCGCTCAGATCTCACATTAATAGATCATTAGAATTGACATCAATCACTCAGATCTCGAATTAATAGATCATTAGAATTGACATCAATCACTCAGATCTCGCATTAATAGATCATTAGAATTGACATCAGCCACTCAGATCTCACATTAATAGATCATTAGAATTGACATCGGCCACTCAGATCTCGCATTAATAGATCATTAGAGTTGACATCAGTCACTCAGATCTCGAATTAATAGATCATTAGAATTGACATCAGTCACTCAGATCTCGCATTAATAGATCATTAGAGTTGACATCAGTCACTCAGATCTCGCATTAATAGATCATTAGAATTGACATCAATCACTCAGATCTCGAATTAATAGATCATTAGAATTGACATCAGTCACTCAGATCTCGCATTAATAGATCATTAGAATTGACATCAATCACTCAGATCTCGAATTAATAGATCATTAGAATTGACATCAGTCACTCAGATCTCGAATTAATAGATCATTAGAATTGACATCAATCACTCAGATCTCGAATTAATAGATCATTAGAATTGACATCAGCCACTCAGATCTCGAATTAATAGATCATTAGAATTGACATCAGTCACTCAGATCTCGCATTAATAGATCATTAGAATTGACATCAATCACTCAGATCTCGAATTAATAGATCATTAGAATTGACATCAGCCACTCAGATCTCACATTAATAGATCATTAGAATTGACATCAGCCACTCAGATCTCGCATTAATAGATCATTAGAATTGACATCAGCCACTCAGATCTCACATTAATAGATCATTAGAATTGACATCAGCCACTCAGATCTCGTATTAATAGATCATTAGAATTGACATCAGTCACTCAGATGTCACATTAATAGATCATTAGAATTGACATCAGCCACTCAGATCTCACACTAATAGATCATTAGAATTGACATCAGCCACTCAGATCTCGCATTAATAGATCATTAGAATTGACATCAGCCACTCAGATCTCACACTAATAGATCATTAGAATTGACATCAGCCACTCAGATCTCGCATTAATAGATCGTTAGAATTGACATCAATCACTCAGATCTCACATTAATAGATCATTAGAATTGACATCAATCACTCAGATCTCGCATTAATAGATCATTAGAATTGACATCAGCCACTCAGATCTCGCATTAATAGATCATTAGAATTGACATCAATCACTCAGATCTCGCATTAATAGATCATTAGAATTGACATCAATCACTCAGATCTCACATTAATAGATCATTAGAATTGACATCAATCACTCAGATCTCGCATTAATAGATCATTAGAATTGACATCAATCACTCAGATCTCGCATTAATAGATCATTAGAATTGACATCAGCCACTCAGATCTCGCATTAATAGATCATTAGAATTGACATCAATCACTCAGATCTCGCATTAATAGATCATTAGAATTGACATCAATCACTCAGATCTCACATTAATAGATCATTAGAATTGACATCAATCACTCAGATCTCGCATTAATAGATCATTAGAATTGACATCAATCACTCAGATCTCACATTAATAGATCATTAGAATTGACATCAATCACTCAGATCTCACATTAATAGATCATTAGAATTGACATCAATCACTCAGATCTCACATTAATAGATCATTAGAATTGACATCAGTCACTCAGATCTCGCATTAATAGATCATTAGAATTGACAGTCGCTCAGATCCCGCATTAATAGATCATTAGAATTGACATCAATCACTCAGATCTCACATTAATAGATCATTAGAATTGACATCAATCACTCAGATCTCACATTAATAGATCATTAGAATTGACATCAGTCACTCAGATGTCGCATTAATAGATCATTAGAATTGACATCAGCCACTCAGATCTCGCATTAATAGATCATTTTGATTGATATCAATCACTCAAATTTCGCATTAATAGATCATTAGAATTGACATCAGCCACTCAGATCTCGCATTAATAGATCATTAGAATTGACATCAGCCACTCAGATCTCCCATTAATAGATCATTAGAATTGACATCAATCACTCAGATCTCACATTAATAGATCATTAGAATTGACATCAATCACTCAGATCTCACATTAATAGATCATTAGAATTGACATCAATCACTCAGATCTCACATTAATAGATCATTAGAATTGACATCAATCACTCAGATCTCACATTAATAGATCATTAGAATTGACATCAGCCACTCAGATCTCGAATTAATAGATCATTAGAATTGACATCAGCCACTCAGATCTCACATTAATAGATCATTAGAATTGACATCAATCACTCAGATCTCACATTAATAGATCATTAGAATTGACATCAATCACTCAGATCTCACATTAATAGATCATTAGAATTGACATCAGCCACTCAGATCTCGCATTAATAGATCATTATGATTGACATCAGCCACTCAGATCTCGCATTAATAGATCATTATAATTGACATCAGCCGCAGCTGTTCACTGGAATCGTCAAATCACCCGTAACGCGACTCCGATCTTGTCGGATCTCGGAAGCTAAGCAGATGTTGAGCCTGGACAGCGGCCTTGGATGGGCGACTAACGTTCATCACAGGTGCTATAGGCAGTCGCAGTGCAGCTACGTGGTGGGCAGTGTAGCCGACTCCGGACTGTTTCTAAGCTCCCCGCCTTCACCAAGCCTGCTCTGACCAACGTGGTGAAGTATGGTCAAACCCCCCCCCCCCCCACAACCTACACGGCGAAGGGAGGCCATCATCCAGCAGTGGATTTGACATAAAGGCTGCTTGCACACAAATACGCACGTCGATACATGACTTCTGTTCGCCCCAGTGAATGTAGCGAGCGTATAGAACGAGTGAGCATGGTGCAGTACACATCAAGTCGAGTCGATGGGTAACTGGGTGAGAACTCGAGAGAACATGGGGTAGAAGAAGACTCATTGGCAAGAGTGAGTGGGCGAGTGAGTGGATGGGTGAGTGAGTGAGTGAATTAACGAGTGGGTGGGTGAGTGAGTGGGTGGGTGACTGTGTGGGTGAGTGATTGAATTAACGAGTGGGTGGGTGAGTGGGTGGGTGAGTGATTGAATTAACGAGTGGTGGGTGAGTGAATTAACGGGTGGGTGAGTGATTGAATTAACGAGTGGGTGGGTGAAGATATGCGTGAGTTTGTGGGTGAGTGAGTGAATTAACGAGTGGGTGGGTGAAGAAATGCGTGAGTTTGTGGGTGAGTGATTGAATTAACGAGTGGGTGGGTGAATAAATGCGTGAGTTTGTGGGTGAGTGATTGAATTAACGAGTGGGTGGGTGAATAAATGCGTGAGTTTGTGGGTGAGTGAGTGAATTAACGAGTGGGTGGGTGAAGAAATGCGCGAGTTTGTGGGTGAGTGAGTGAATTAACGATTGGGTGGGTGAGTGAATTCACGAGTGTGTGGGTGAATAAATGCGTGAGTTTGTGGGTGAGTGAATTAACGAGTGGGTGGGTGAGTGAGTGTGTGGGTGGGTGAGTGAATTCACGAGTGGGTGGATGAGTGAGTGTGTGGGTGAGTGAATTAACGAGTGGGTTGATGAATAAATGCGCGAGTTTGTGAGTGAGTGAATTAGCCAGTAGGTGGGTGAGTGAGTGTGTGGGTGGGTGAGTGAATGAATGCGTGGGTGCGTGGGTGAGTGAGTGAATGCGTGGGTGAGTGAGTGACTGCGTGAGTGAGATGGTGAATGATGAGTCATTTCTCTGGTGTGTGTGTGTCTACACGAGGAGGATCGAAGTCACATTTCCAGGGGTGAGTGACCTGGGGCCACCAAAATAAAAACAAAGTCGGAGCAGAAATCGGAGCACGAGCATCAATTATCGTTCAAGAATACATTCCCCTTAACATGTGCGTGCGTGTGTACACGTGTGTGTATGTGTGTGTACACGTGTGTGTGTGTACACACACGTGTTCACACACACACACACGTGTACACGCACGTGTTCACACACACACGTGTTCACACACACACGTGTACACACACACGTGTACACGCGCACACGTGTACACGCACACACGTGCACACGTGTACACGGCACACGTGTACACGCACACGTGTTCACACACACGTGTACGCGCGCACACGTGTACACACGCACACACGTGTACACACACGTGTACACACGCACACACGTGTACACACACACACGTGTACACACACGTGTACACGCGCACACGTGTTCACACACACACGTGTACACACACGTGTACACACACATGTACACACACACGTGTACACACACATACGTGTACACACGCACACGTGTACACACACGTATACACACACGTGCACACACACACGTGTACACACGTGCGCGTGGACTCGAACCCCTGACGTGGGATGGTGGGGGGTGGACGCTGTGGGGGGGGGGTCAGGTGGGGGTTGGAGAGGGGGCACCCCAATAGGATCCATTCCCAGTGAGATGACAGAAGAGAGAGAGATGGAGCGAGATGGGAGATGGAAGGGGTGGTGCAGATGAGATGGGAGATGCAGCGAGGTGAGAAATAGAAGGGGGGGGGGGTGCAGATGAGACAGAGATGTAGACATGACACGTGTACGTAGCAATGAGACGCATTCATTGGCTGTACATGTTAATGATCTCTTAATGAGGATCTGAATTGGACCTGATCTTCAATTCAACCCCTGTGTTGTTTCACAAAGACAAAGAGATCCCCTGTGTGAAGGCCGGTACGGCACACGAGGGGGTGGGTGGCCAACACCACGCCCGACCGCCTTTGTCTCCCCAGTGCAGATGTTTACTACACACCGCACCAGGTACTCGTTTGAGGTTTCCCACGCGCACACAACTGCGCTCCTTGGGGGGCCACCACGCTGTTGCTGAATGATCTTACCCAGAGAGACCCCTACTGGGGGTAAGGGATGCAGGGGGGTAGAATGGGGGGTTACGTCGAGGGGTTCGGGGTGTGAGGGGGTGTTTTGTAATCTGGGTCAGGATTTAATAACAGCAGCAGCAGCAGCAATAGCAGCAGTAGCAACATCAGTAGCATTCTCTTAGGTTTTTTTCGGTAAAGTCACGTAGGTAAAAAATAAAAATAATAAAAGTAATAATAGAAAAAAAATATAAAAAATTGTGCTTTATTATTTTATTTATTTCTATTATTACTTTTATTAATTTTAAATTTTACCTACGTGACTTTACCGAAAAAACCCAAGAGTATGAATTATTGCAGTCACGAAAGCTTCAAATCTAGAATCAGTTGCATTAGCAGCAGCGGTGATAGCAACATCAGTAGCAGCAGTAGCAACATCAGTAGCATTAGCAGCAGCAATGATAGCAACATCAGTAGCAGCAGTAGCAACATCAGTTGCATTTGCAGCAGCAGTGATAGCAACATCAGTAGCAGCAGTAGCAACATCAGTAGCATTAGCAGTGGCAATGATAGCAACATCAGTAGCAGCAGTAGCAACATCAGTAGCATTAGCAGTGGCAATGATAGCAACATCAGTAGCAACAGTAGCAACATCAGTTGCTTGAGCAGCAGCAGTCACTGGAACATCACTAGCAGGAGCAGTAACAACATCGGTAGCATTAGCAGAAGCAGTGATAGCAACATCAGTAGCAGCAAGAGCAGTTGTAGCAGCAGGAGTAAGAGCAGCAGCAGCAGCACTAGTAGTAGTATTATCAGCAGCAGCAGCAGGAGCAGCAGGCAGCAATAGCTGCAGCATTATCAGCAGTTAGCAGCAGCGAAAATAAATATTTGCATCAGTAACAATCGCAGCAACAGCGGTCTGCATCGTGAACATCATCAGCAGCATCCATCATCATCATCAGCCACATCGTTGATAATTAGCGACATCAACAACGACAATTATCAGCAACAGCAGGCACCATCATCAGCAGGAACCATCAGCAGCAGCAGCATCAACCAGCATCATCAGCATTATCAACATCAACAGAATCATCATCAGCATTATCAACATCAGCAGAATCATCATCAGCATTATCAACATCAGCAGCAGCATCATCAGCATCAGCAGAATAAATCATCAGCAACATAAATTATACTAATCATCAGCAACAACAGACATTGTTATCAGCATCATCAATACCATCAACAGGAGGCATGTCAACCACGAGCATCATGATCATGAAAAGCGTCGATTATTACCAACAGCAGGATCAGCCGTCACGATCATCATCTTCATCATCAGCAGTAACATAAACCATCATCACATTTGTTTTTATCAACATCATCTCTATCATCAAGCATCATCACCATCATCTCCATAAGCAACAGCATCGATCATGAACAGCAGCAGCATCAATCATCACTAGCTTCACCAGCAGTAGCAGCATCATCATCATCAGCAGCACCGACATCAACCATCATCACGATTGTTGATAATTAACAGCATCTCCATCATCAACCATCATCAGCAGTAGCAGCATCATCATCAGCAGCACTGACATCAACCATCATCACGATTGTTGATAATTAACAGCATCTCCATCATCATCAACCATCATCATCAGTAGCAGCATCTTCATCATCAGCAGCACTGACATCAACCATCATCACAATTGTTTATAATTAACAGCATCTCCATCATCAACCATCATCATCAGTAGCAGCATCTTCATCATCAGCAGCACTGACATCAACCATCATCACAATTGTTTATAATTAACAGCATCTCCATCATCAACCATCATCATCAGTAGCAGCATCTTCATCATCAGCAGCACTGACATCAACCATCATCACAATTGTTTATAATTAACAGCATCTCCATCATCATCAACCATCATCATCAGTAGCATCATCATCATCATCAGCAGCACTGACATCAACCATCATCACGATTGTTGATAATTAACAGCATCTCCATCATCAACCATCATCATCAGTAGCAGCATCATCTTCATCATCAGCAGCACTGACATCAACCATCATCACGATTGTTGATAATTAACAGCATCTCCATCATCAACCATCATCAGCAGTAGCAGCATCTTCATCATCAGCAGCACTGACATCAACCATCATCACGATTGTTGATAATTAACAGCATCTCCATCATCAACCATCATCATCAGTAGCAGCATCATCTTCATCATCAGCAGCACTGACATCAACCATCATCACGATTGTTGATAATTAACAGCATCTCCATCATCAACCATCATCAGCAGTAGCAGCATCTTCATCATCAGCAGCACTGACATCAACCATCATCACGATTGTTGATAATTAACAGCATCTCCATCATCAACCATCATCATCAGTAGCAGCATCATCTTCATCATCAGCAGCACTGACATCAACCATCATCACGATTGTTGATAATTAACAGCATCTCCATCATCAACCATCATCAGCATCGAACATCATCATCATCATCAGCAGCAGCATCAGCCCCCCCCCCTTCCCCCCTCTCTCCCCCCACCCTCCCCCCCTTCCCCCGCCCCTCCCCCCGCCCGTCTCGGCAGAGGCGAGAGACACGCAGCGACTCCTGCACTCGCGAGCGATTCCCTCTCTCCCCTCTCTCTCTCTCTCCGGACCCCCGATACACAAGGACCCCCCTTCCACCCCCCCATCATTCCAACTCCATCAGCTCGGGGACCCCCTTCACCAGCCCCCTCTTCGACAAACCCAGGGGGGGGGACCGATATCCCCT
Organism: Lethenteron reissneri; assembly: GCF_015708825.2. Taxonomy (NCBI): domain Eukaryota; kingdom Metazoa; phylum Chordata; class Hyperoartia; order Petromyzontiformes; family Petromyzontidae; genus Lethenteron; species Lethenteron reissneri. The sequence goes on along the minus strand of NC_083833.1, from coordinate 8,401,498 downwards.
TCGTTCATTCCTTCTCTGCAGCTCGTTTCAAATCCGTCTACCCACCACAACCAGCACCACCACCACGACCCCCTTTCTCTCCACGTAAACCTTTCTTGGATCGTCCGCGGACCCCCCCATTTCCTCGCTTTGTTCAAGGAAGCAGGGACCCCCCCCCCCACCACCACCACCGCTCTCCACCCCTTGCCACCCCCTTTGCTCTGCTCGGGATCTGTGTTGCACGCGCGCGGGCGCGTGCGCGCGCTGCGTCGGGGACCCCCCCTTTTGGAGGAGGTCGCCACGAACCGCGTGGACTGCGCGTCGCTCTGCGTCGACACCTCCGCTCGCCACAGACGCACTCGCGAGGTGAGCCGATCGTGGGGGGCCACAGCGTTGGCAGAGGGGGTCGGTGTCGAGGCAAGGGGGGGGGAGATCGAGAGGGGGCGCTTGGAAGGGGGGGGGGGGTAGAGCTGACACCGTGGGGGTTTGCTCACCTGAAGGGGATGCAGAGGGGGGGGTGGAGTTAAGGGGAACGGAGAGACGGGGGCGGGCGGGCTTGTGACTCGTCGTACACCTGTGTGAGTGAGTGGTGAGTGTGTCCCTGTCGTCTCCGTGGGTCTTCATATCCGTGTGTCTTCGTGTGTCTCCGTCTGTCTTCGTGGGTCTCCGTGTGTCTTTGTGTGTATCCGCGGGTGTCCATGGGTCTCCGTGTGTCTCCGTGGGTGTCTGTGTGTCTCTGTGGGTCTTCGTGTGTCTCCGTGTGTCTCCGTGTGTCTTTGTGTGTCTTTGTGTGTATCCGTGGGTGTCCGTGGGTCTCCGTGTGTCTTCGTGTGTCTTCGTGGGTCTCCGTGTGTCTTCGTGTGTCTCTGTGGGTCTTCGTGTGTCTCCGTGTGTCTTCGTGTGTCTCCGTGTGTCTCCGTGGGTCCGTGTGTCTTCGTGGGTCTCCGTGTGTCTCCGTGTGTCTTCGTGTGTCTCCGTGTGTCTCCGTGTGTCTTCGTGTGTCTCCGTGGATCTTCGTCTGTCTCCGTGTGTCTTCGTGTGTCTCCGTGGGTATCTGTGTGTCTCAGTGTGTATCCGTGTGTCTCCGTGGGTCTCCGTGTGTCTTCGTGTGTCTCCGTGGGTATCTGTGTGTCTCCGTGTGTCTCCGTGTGTCTCCGTGGGTCTCCGTGTGTCTTCGTGTGTCTTTGTGTGTCTTCGTGTGTCTCCGTGTGTCTTCGTGTGTCTCTGTGTGTCTCCGTGTGTCTTCGTGGGTCTCCGTGGGTCTCCGTCTGTCTCCGTGGGTCTCCGTGTGTCTCCGTGTCGTCTCCGTGTGTCTCCGTGGGTCTCCGTGTGTCTCCGTCTGTCTTCGTGGGTCTCCGTGTGTCTCCGTGTGTCTCCGTCTGTCTCCGTGTGATTCCGTGGGTCTCCGTGTGTCTTCGTGGGTCTCCGTGTGTCTCCGTGTGTCTTCGTGTGTCTTCGTGGGTCTCCGTGTGTCTCCGTGGGTCGCCGTGTGTCTTCGTGTGTCTGGGCATCTCCGCGCGTCTTTATATGTCTTTGGGTATCTTTATGTCTCCGTGTGTGTCTGTGTGTCTCCGTGTGTGTCTGTGTATCTCCGTGTGTGTCTGTGTGTCTCCGTGTATGGCTGTGTGTCTCCTTGTGTGTTTCCGTTTGTCTGTGTGTCTCCGTGTAGCAGTGGGTATCCGTGTGTCCGTCTATCATTGTGTCTCCGTGTGTCTGTGTATCTCCGTGTCTCTGTGTGTCCATATATTTGTGTGTCCGTGTGTCCTGTGTCTCTCTCTCTGTCTCCACGAGGCTCCGTATTCTACTCCATGTCTCCGTATTTGTCTTCATGAGTGCCTCGGTGTCTCCGTGCGTGTCTCTGTGTGTCTCCGTGTCTTCATGAGTGCCTCTGTGTCTCCGTGTCTTCGTGCGTGTCTCTGTGTGTCTCCGTGTCTTCACGTGTCTCCGTGTCTTCATGAGTGCCTCTGTGTCTCCGTGTCTTCGTGCGTGTCTCTGTGTGTCTCCGTGTCTTCACGTGTCTCCGTCTCTTCATGAGTGCCTCTGTGTCTCCGTGTCTTCGTGCGTGTCTCTGTGTGTCTCCGTGTCTTCACGTGTCTCCGTCTCTTCATGAGTGCCTCTGTGTCTCCGTGTCTTCGTGCGTGTCTCTGTGTGTCTCCGTGTCTTCACGTGTCTCCGTCTCTTCATGAGTGCCTCTGTGTCTCCGTGTCTTCGTGCGTGTCTCTGTGTGTCTCCGTGTCTTCACGTGTCTCCGTGTCTTCATGCGTGTCTCTGTGTGTCTCCGTGTCTTCGTGCGTGTCTCTGTGTGTCTCCGTGTTTTCACGTGTCTCCGTGTCTTCGTGCGTGTCTCTGTGTGTCTCCGTGTCTTCATGAGGCTCTCTCTGCGTTCGTGTGAACGTTTCCCTGTTGCTGTCTCCACACAAGTGTGCCTCTGTGCGTTTCGTCATGTCTTCGTGTGTGTGTGTCTCTCTCAGTTTCTCCCCCGCGTGTCTGTGTCTCTCCCTGTGTCTCTAAGCGTATCTCAGTGTCTCCGTGTCGCTCTGTGTCTTCGTGCGTGTCCTTCTGTGTCTCTAAGAGTCCCTCTCTGTCTCCGTGTGTCTCTGCCTGTGTATCCGTGTCTCTCTCTGTCTCTCTGTCTCCGTGTGTATCTCTGTGTCTCTCTCTGTGTCTCCGTGTTTCTCTCCCTGTCTCCCTGTGTCTCTGTGTCTCCGTGTGTCTCTCCCTGTTTCCCTGTGTGTTTCTGCCTCTGCCTGCGTCTCACTGTGTCTCCCTGTGTGTCTCTCAGTGTCTCCGTGTCTTTCTATGTGTCCCTGTGTGTATCTGTGTCTCCCTGTGTATCTCTCCGTGTATTCGTGAGCATCTCTGTGGGATCGTGAGTGTCTCCGCGTCTCCACGAGTCCGCGTACAATCTTGATGTCTCTTTCTCTGTGTCTCCGTGTTGTTATTCCATCCGTGTCACTGTCTCCGTGTGCCTGTTGGTCAGTGAGGAGCGGTGGCGCAGCGTCTCGCCTAGATCCGCTCTGTCTTAAATGAGTAACCCGGTGCGGTGTGTAAACATCGCCACTGGGGAGACAAAGGCGGTCGGGCGTGGTGCTGGCCACCCACCCCCTCGTGTGCCACAGTGCCGGTAGCCTTCACAGGTGCCGCTCGCTAACAGCACTTGCCCCGACAGCCTGTGAAGGCTACACGGGGGATCTTTGTTGATCAGTGTTGTCGCGTCTTCTTCTCTGGGGACCTCCTGGGTGTCTCTCGTTCATTCTCTTGCTGGGTTACGGCTCCGTGTCTCCGTGAGTGTCTCCGTGCGTGTCTCCGTGATTGTCTCGGTGTTTCCGTCTCTCTGTGAGTGTCTCCGTGAGTGTCTTACTCTGTGAGTGTCTCCGCGATTGTCTCAGTTACTCCTTGGATGTCTACGTGAGTGTATCCGTGTCTCTGTGAGTGTCTCCGTGTCTCCCCGAGTGTCTCTGTGTCTCCGCTGTCTCCTGTCTCTATGCGCGTTGCGTCTCCTTGTCTCTCCATTGCGTGTCTCTCTGGCAATGTGTGTGTGTCTGTCGATGTGTGTGTGTGTCTCTGTCTTTGTGTGTGTCTGTCGATGTGTGTGTGTCTGTCAATGTGTGTGTGTTTTCATGTGTGTGTCTCTGTCAATGTGTGTGTGTGTCTGTCAATGTGTGTGTGTCTTCATGTGTGTGTCTCTGTCAATGTGTGTGTGTCTGTCAATGTGTGTGTGTGTCTTCATGTGTGTGTCTCTGGCAATATGTGTGTGTCTGTCAATGTGTGTGTGTCTGTCAATGTGTGTGTGTCTGTCAATGTGTGTACGTGTGTGTGCCTCTTTTATGTGGAGCGGTGGTGGAGCGGCTGCGCTATTAATCCGGAGAACCGAGTTCGATTCACGGCCACCAACACCAATGACGATTATCTGATCCGGTCCTGGGCCTCCCCTAGGTCGACTCAGCCTCAAACGAGTAGACGATGCGGTGTGTAAACGACGCCACTGGGGAGACAAAGGCGGCCGGGCGTGGTGCCGCCTCGCGTGCCGTGCCGGCCTTCGTAGGTGCTCGCTATAAGCACTTGTTGAGACTATACGGGGGATCTTTGTGTGTGTGTAGTTTTATGCGTGCGCGTATCTGTTTGTGTGTACACGTGGGGTGTGTACGCGTGTACGTGTTAGTGTGTGTGTGTTCATGTGTATGCGTGAGTGTGTGTACGTGTGTATATGCTAGTGTGTGTGAATGTGTGTACATGTTAGTGTGTGTGTTCATGTGTATGTGTCAGTGTGTGTACATGTTAGTGTGTGTGTTTATGTGTGTAAGTGTGTACGTGTTAGTGTGTGTGAAGGTGTGAGTGTGTGTACATGTCAGTGTGTGTGTATATGCCAGTCTGTGTGTGTGAGTGTGTGTATATGTCAGTGTGTGTGTATATGTCAGTGTGTATGTGAGTGTGTGTACATGTTAGTGCGTGTGTACGTGTGTTTAGGTGTATTTGTGAGTGTGTACATGTCAGTGTGTGTGTACACGTGTGTATGTGTGAGTGTGTGTACATGTTAGTGTGTATGTACACGTGTGTGTACGTGTGTGTTTATGTGTATGTGTGAGTGTGTGTACATGTTAGTGTGTGTGTGTACACGTGTGTGTACGTGTGAGTGTGTGTACATGTTAGTGTGTGTGTACGTGTGTTTAGGTGTATTTGTGAGTGTGTGTACATGTCAGTGTGTGTGTACACGTGTGTATGTGTGAGTGTGTGTACATGTTAGTGTGTATGTACACGTGTGTGTACGTGTGTGTTTATGTGTATGTGTGAGTGTGTGTACATGTTAGTGTGTGTGTACACGTGTGTGTACGTGTGAGTGTGTGTATATGTCAGTGTGTGTGTGCGTGCGTGTCCGTGTGTAACAACGAGCGGATCGCCGGGAGAGACGGCACAGGTAGTGCCTCTGTCGGTCACAGCAGTCAACGCGTACCATCTGGGTCTATCCCGTGACTTTGTATACCTAGCCTGGCACAGCAGTCAACCCGTACCACCTGGGTCTCTCCCGTGACTTTGTGCACTTAGCCTGGCACAGCAGTCAACCCGTACCACCTGGGTCTCTCCCGTGACCTCCTGCACCTAGCCTGGCACAGCAGTCAACTCGTACCACCTGGGTCTCTCCCGTGACCTCCTGCACCTAGCCTGGCACAGCAGTCAACCCGTACTACCTGGGTCTCTCTCGTGACCTCCTGCACCTAGCCTGGCACAGCAGTCAACCAGTACCACCTGGGTCTCCCGTGACCTCCTGCACCTAGCCTGGCACAGCAGTCAACCCGTACCACCTGGGTCTCTCCCGGGACTTTGTGCACCTAGCCTGGCACAGCAGTCAACCCGTACCACCTGGGTCTCTCCCGGGACTTTGTGTACCTAGCCTGGCACAGCAGTCAACCCGTACCACCTGGGTCTCTCCCGTGACTTTGTGTACCTAGCCTGGCACACCAGTCAACCCGTACCACCTGGGTCTCCCGTGACTTTGTGTACCTAGCCTGGCACATCAGTCAACCCGTACCACCTGGGTCTCTCCCGTGACTTTGTGCACCTAGCCTGGCACATCAGTCAACCCGTACCACCTGGGTCTCTCCCGTGACTTTGTGCACCTAGCCTGGCACAGCAGTCAACCCGTACCATCTGGGTCTATCCCGTGACTTTGTGTACCTAGCCTGGCACAGCAGTCAACCCGTACCACCTGGGTCTCTCCCGTGACCTCCTGCACCTAGCCTGGCACAGTCGTCAACCCGTACCACCTGGGTCTCTCCCGTGACCTCCTGCACCTAGCCTGGCACAGCCGTCAACCCGTACCACCTGGGTCTCTCCCGTGACCTCCTGCACCTAGCCTGGCACAGCAGTCAACTCGTACCACCTGGGTCTATCCCGTGACCTCCTGCACCTAGCCTGGCACAGCAGTCAACCCGTACCACCTGGGTCTCTCCCGTGACCTCCTGCACCTAGCCTGGCACAGCAGTCAACCCGTACCACCTGGGTCTCTCCCGTGACCTCCTGCACCTAGCCTGGCACAGCAGTCAACTCGTACCACCTGGGTCTCTCCCGTGACCTCCTGCACCTAGCCTGGCACAGCAGTCAACCCGTACTACCTGGGTCTCTCTCGTGACCTCCTGCACCTAGCCTGGCACAGCAGTCAACCAGTACCACCTGGGTCTCCCGTGACCTCCTGCACCTAGCCTGGCACAGCAGTCAACTCGTACCACCTGGGTCTCTCCCGTGACCTCCTGCACCTAGCCTGGCACAGCAGTCAACCCGTACCACCTGGGTCTCTCCCGGGACTTTGTGTACCTAGCCTGGCACAGCAGTCAACCCGTACCACCTGGGTCTCTCCCGTGACTTTGTGTACCTAGCCTGGCATACCAGTCAACCCGTACCACCTGGGTCTCCCGTGACTTTGTGTACCTAGCCTGGCACAGCAGTCAACCCGTACCACCTGGGTCTCTCCCGTGACTTTGTGCACCTAGCCTGGCACAGCAGTCAACCCGTACCACCTGGGTCTCTCCCGTGACTTTGTGCACCTAGCCTGGCACAGCAGTCAACCCGTACCATCTGGGTCTATCCCGTGACTTTGTGTACCTAGCCTGGCACAGCAGTCAACCCGTACCACCTGGGTCTCTCCCGTGACTTTGTGCACCTAGCCTGGCACAGCAGTCAACCCGTACCACCTGGGTCTCTCCCGTGACCTCCTGCACCTAGCCTGGCACAGCAGTCAACTCGTACCACCTGGGTCTCTCCCGTGACCTCCTGCACCTAGCCTGGCACAGCAGTCAACCCGTACTACCTGGGTCTCTCTCGTGACCTCCTGCACCTAGCCTGGCACAGCAGTCAACCAGTACCACCTGGGTCTCCCGTGACCTCCTGCACCTAGCCTGGCACAGCAGTCAACCCGTACCACCTGGGTCTCTCCCGGGACTTTGTGCACCTAGCCTGGCACAGCAGTCAACCCGTACCACCTGGGTCTCTCCCGGGACTTTGTGTACCTAGCCTGGCACAGCAGTCAACCCGTACCACCTGGGTCTCTCCCGTGACTTTGTGTACCTAGCCTGGCATACCAGTCAACCCGTACCACCTGGGTCTCCCGTGACTTTGTGTACCTAGCCTGGCACAGCAGTCAACCCGTACCACCTGGGTCTCTCCCGTGACTTTGTGCACCTAGCCTGGCACAGCAGTCAACCCGTACCACCTGGGTCTCTCCCGTGACTTTGTGCACCTAGCCTGGCACAGCAGTCAACCCGTACCATCTGGGTCTATCCCGTGACTTTGTGTACCTAGCCTGGCACAGCAGTCAACCCGTACCACCTGGGTCTCTCCCGTGACCTCCTGCACCTAGCCTGGCACAGCCGTCAACCCGTACCACCTGGGTCTCTCCCGTGACCTCCTGCACCTAGCCTGGCACAGCCGTCAACCCGTACCACCTGGGTCTCTCCCGTGACCTCCTGCACCTAGCCTGGCACAGCAGTCAACTCGTACCACCTGGGTCTATCCCGTGACCTCCTGCACCTAGCCTGGCACAGCAGTCAACCCGTACCACCTGGGTCTCTCCCGTGACCTCCTGCACCTAGCCTGGCACAGCAGTCAACCCGTACCACCTGGGTCTCTCCCGTGACCTCCTGCACCTAGCCTGGCACAGCAGTCAACTCGTACCACCTGGGTCTGTCCCGTGACCTCCTGCACCTAGCCTGGCACAGCAGTCAACTCGTACCACCTGGGTCTGTCCCGTGACCTCCTGCACTTAGCCTGGCACAGCAGTCAACCCGTACCACCTGGGTCTATCCCGTGACCTCTTGCACCTAGCCTGGCACAGCAGTCAACCCGTACCACCTGGGTCTCTCCCGTGACCTCCTGAACCTAGCCTGGCACAGCAGTCAACCCGTACCATCTGGGTCTATCCCGTGACTTTGTGTACCTAGCCTGGCACAGCAGTCAACCCGTACCACCTGGGTCTCTCCCGTGACTTTGCGCACCTAGCCTGGCACAAGCGCTGTGGTGACGTCACGGCCACCTGTTGCTGTGTGTGTTTATGTGTTCGTGTGTGGTGTTTATGAGTGTTTGTGTGTAGGAGTAGCAGCAGTAGTATGATTTGTGTGTGTGTGCCATACGCGTGGGTGTTTATGTTTTTATCAAATACTGTATTCAGTGCAGGGAGCGGTGGCGCCGCGGTTAGCGCATTGCTCCGCGAACCCGTCAAAGAGCCGAGTTCGATTCTAAATCGGCTCGCATCTAAACCGGAACTGGGCCTCCCTCCTGTAGGTCGACTCAGCCTTAATTTACTACCTGCTGCTCTGTGTAAGCATCGTCACTGGGGAGACAAAGGCGGCCGGGCATGGTTGCTGGCCCACCCACCCCCTCGTGTGCCGTGCCGGCCTTCATAGGTAACAGCACTTGTCCTAACAGTGTATTCAGGCTACGCGGGGGATCTTTGTCTTTGTTGCGTGTGTGTGTGTGTTCCTCTGTCTCACGTGTTGCCCCCCGCTAATCCCCCCCCCTCCCCGTGCTTGTACCCGGCCGCCTTTGTCTCCCTCCCTCGCGACGCGCCGCGCACTTTAAACTCATACAAGATTCGGGGACACATACACCTCCCGTGGGAAGGAGGTGGGGGGGAGTGGGGGGAGGGGGGGGGGAAGTGGGGGGGGGGTGAGAGGTGGGGAGGGAGGGAGGAGTGAGAGGTGGGGAGGGAGGGGGCGGTGAGAATTGGGGGGTGATAGTGCGGAGTGGGGGGGGGTGTGAGAGCGGGGGGAGGGGGTGAGAATTGGGGGGTGATGGTGGGGAGTAGGGGGTGAGAGGGGGGAGAGAGTGGGGGGGGTGGTAGTGGGGAGTGGGAATAGGGTGGGGGGTGAGAGTGGGGAGTGGGGGGGGGTGAGAGTGGGGGGTGAGAGTGGGGGGTGAGAGTGGAGAGTGGGGGGGGTGAGAGTGGGGGGTGAGAATGGGGGGGGGTGATAGTGCGGAGTGGGGGGTGAGAGTGGGGGTGAGAATGGGGGGGGTGAGAGTGGGGAGTGGGGGGGTGAGAGTGGGGGGGTGAGAGTGGGGGGTGAGAGTGGGGGGTGAGAGTGGAGAGTGGGGGGGGGGTGAGAGTGGGGGGTGAGAATGGGGGGGGGTGATAGTGCGGAGTGGGGGGTGAGAGTGGGGGTGAGAATGGGGGGGGTGAGAGTAGGGAGTGGGGGGGGTGAGAGTGGGGGGTGATAATGGGGGGGGGGGGGGGGGGTGAGAGTGGGGAGTGGGGGGTGTGATAGTGAGAGGTTAAAATCTCCCCTGAGACGATGTTTGTGCGATATTCCACCACTGCCACGACACCGCGCCGTGGTCACGCTCTCACTCGCCACCTGCAATGACGAATTCTCCGAATTATAAGACGCGCCGGAAAGTAAGACGCACCACGAAGGCGTGTTTCTTGCCCGCTGTTAGCGAGCACCTATGAAGGCCGGCACGATACACGAGGGGGTGGATGGCTAACACCACGCCCGGCCGCCTTTGTCTCCCCAGTGGCAATATTTACACACCGCAACAGGTACTCGTTTGAGGCTGAGTCGACCTAGGGGAGGCCCGGGACCGGTTCAGATAATCGTCACTGGTGTTGGCCGTGAGCGGGAATCGAATCCGTGTCGTCGGGTTCATAGCGCAGTGTAGCGCTAACCGCTGCACTATCGCACTCACCACACACCCACCACACACACACCAACACACCACACCACATCACCCACACCCCACCACACACCACACACACCCCACCACACACCACACATCACACACACCCCACCACACACACACCAACACACCACACCACATCACCCACACCCACCACACACCCCACACACTATACCCCACCGCACCACACACACCACACATCACACACACCACATAAACCCCACCACACACCACATACTCACCACCACACACCCCCCACCACACACACACCCCACTACACACACTCCACTAAACACACCCCACCACCAAACACACACACCACCACACACACCACATACACCCCACCACACACCACATACTCACCACCACACCCATCCACACCACCCACCACACACACACCCCACCACCACACCACCCACACCACAACCAACACCACAACCCACACCGGATTATAAGACGCCCCCCCACTATTAATTTAATATACAGCGGGGTAGGGGGCTGTGGGGTGTGTCGGGGGGAGAAGTCGGAGAATAGAACACCCAACCCATGCTCCTGTGTAGTACTGTGTCTTAATAAAAAGACACTGACAAATTACGCAATCAGGCCAAACGCCCACCCTCCCACCCCCCTCTCTCTCTCTCTGTGCATAAAACACATCCAGTAATCGTTTTACGCATCCCATCAGTAACGCAGCACTTCTGTGGGGGTGATTTTCCTTTTTTTCCCCCCCTCCCTTCCCCGCGGCGTTCTCAGTGTAATCAATGCGTCAGTTTCTCATCGGCAGGGTTCAGACTTGCGTGTTAAGCAACGCCAGCTCTCACACGTGGGCCAAGAGGGTGCTTGACAGCACCCTCTTGCAAAAGAGTCTTGAGACTCGGCGAGCCCATCCTGCTGTGTGAACACTTAGAAGAATAATGATAATTACAACGATGGCAATGATTTTATATAAAAACATTACGTCGCTGATGCCGCTGCTGATGCCGCATTGGGGATGATGCATAACAACCAGCCAACGTCGTCGCCGTGCCTCGTGTTGGTGTCGACTGAAACGTGGGGAGCGGTGGTGCAGTGGTTAGCGCGCTGCGCTACAAAACCCCGCGGCCCAGAGGTCGCAAACGGTTTTTGATTCCTTACCCGGCCGCACCAGAGGTCGCAAACAGGTACCCGTAGCCGGGTACGGGTACTCGTACGCTACCCGTACCCGTACCCTACCCGAAATGAGTGACAAACGGTTACTCACGGTCTACCCGTACCCGTACCCGGCCGCACAAGGGTCGCAAACGAATACCTGTACCTGTACCCGGCCGGGTACGGGTAGCCAGGTATCGGGTAGGGTACGGGTATCGGGTACCCGGTTGCGACCTCTGCCGCGGCCCGAGTTCGATTCCCGCTCGCGGCCACTAACGCCAGTGGCGATTATCTGAACCGGTCCTGGGTCTCGCCTAGATCCACTCCGCCTTAAATGAGTACCTGTTGCGGTGTGTAAACATCGTCACTGGGGAGAGAGAGGGCGGCCTGGTGTGGTGCTGGCCACCCACCCCCTCGTGTGTCGTGCGAGCCTTCAAAGGTACTCGCTAACAGCACTTGCCCAACAAGTGTGTTAAGGCTACGCGGGGGGTCTTTGTCTTTGTGGCCTTAAAATGAAAATAACATGCGTAATAGCCGACGGTTTGGGCAATGGCCCTTCTTCATAGCACACGACCATGAAATGATTGTTCATTACAATATTATGTTGTGATGTGCGTTGCAGCTGCGTCAGCTCGATTAGTAGCAAGTAATACGATAAGTTCAGGGACACCCCCTTTGGTGCAGGAATGGTATCCTTTGTTCCCACACCTTGCCGCCAGATGGCAGAGGTGTTACGCCGTGGAAAGCCCTTGCGCGCATGCACATCAGCAGAGCGGCGAGTTCCTTTTCCAGTTTCCGTTGCCCCTGCGAGGGTGTTTCGGCAAGTAGTGGTGTTTGTCAAAGTACAGGGTGCTTAAAAAAATGTCTCACACTCATATGGGACTTTCGGTTTTAATGGTAAAAGAACGGATAATAATACATTGTAACGTGATAACAAATATTTTAATAGCTTCAAAAAGTCTAAGAGTTTCCACTCGTTCGCCATCGTTGTCAACGCGTGACCTGGAATCTTCTCCAGGTGGTCTCCAGAGCCCGGAGGAGGCACATTTATTGTGGTGTTGTTTGAAATTCTCCGGAGTGTAAACATTTTTGAAGCAGCCTGTACATCCACGTACCCGTGGCACCACATCACGGGGAGGGGGGTAGAGTCAGATGTGCAAAAGCTCAGCAAACGGGGGTGGGGGGCGGGGGAGAGGATCATTGATTTATTTTAGCAGGTAAGGTCTACTGAGCTATGCACGGCTCTTTTTCAGAAGCGACCTGGCCATCACGGATGACAACTCAGCCAAGTGGCTTATCGTCGTGTGGAAATGTACAGCAGCCAAATACTCCAAACGGGCGATGTGGATTCTAAAAGTGGCAGGAAAACCCAGAGGACCTGGAGAAAAATCAATGCGATCCCGGAGGGAGAGACACGCAAACTACACATATACAGAAAGGCGTCAGGGTCGGGATCGAACCCACGACCTCCTGCATACCAGGCGAGGTAGTTAACATCTCCTAGCCACCGTGATGAAGAATGAGAGAGAGAGACATGCAAATTCCAAACATACAACAGACATCAGGTTCGGGATAAAATCTAAGACATTCTGCATACCAGGCGAGGTAGTTAACATTTCCGAGCCACCGTGATGAAGAATGAGATAGAGAGAGAGAGAGACGCAAATTCCAAATATACAACATACGTCAGGTTCGGGATAAAATCTAAGACCTCCTGCATACCAGGCGAGGTAGTTAACATCTCTAGATTTGAAACTTTTGTGATTGCAAGGATTCATATTCTTTGTTTTTTTCTGTAAAGTCACGTAGGTAAAAACATTTAATTAATAAAAGTAAAATAAAATAAAAATCACGACGTTTCGGAGGCAACACAAGTTCCATCTTTAATTTTTTTTACCTACGTGACTTTACCAAAAAAACCTAAGAATAGTTACCATCTCGCCACCGTGGAGCTCTAAGATGCGCAGGCAACGGAGTGGAATCAGGGATGGAAGTCCTCCCTGAGACGGGCAAAGAGGAGGGCACGGTCGGAAATAATAAAATAATAAGAATAAAACATAATAAAATAATTCTCACGACGTTTCGGCCACAACGCAAGCAGCCGTCCTCAGGTGAAGACCAGGTCTGTCGGGGAGACAGCGTCTGAATGTTGGGAGACAGCGTCATGTTGGTCTTCACCTGAGGACGGCTACTTGTGTTGTGGCCGAAACGTCGTGAGAATTATTTTATTACGTTTTATTTTTATTATTTTATTATTTCCATTCTACGTGACTTTACCGAAAGAACCAAGAAGATGAATCCCTGCAGTCACGAAAGCTTGAAATCGAAATTTAGGAAGGCACGGCTCAAGATGAGCAGCAGTAAGAGAGAGAACGAGGAGGAGGAGGAGACAGAAGAGAAAATGACTGCGCCGAGATGTTCGGGATGATGAGAGGTCGGTGTCGATGAGAGGTTGAGGGAGGAGTGAGCGAGAAGAGAGAAGTAGCGAGCAGAAGTGAGCGGTGTGGAGGAGGGAGCGGTGTCTGTTTTCACAGGGGGCGGGGCGAGGAATTCAGAGTGGGGGTGGCCACACAGACCAATATGTCACGTGAACAGAACGTGGCCAATCCGTTACTAGTACAACACACCGGTGTGTTGGTCTGGCTGCCGCCTGATGATGCTAGTTGTTCTCAGATTGTAAATATTTTGGGTTTGCTCTCCAACACACCGGTGTGCTGGACTAGTAACGAATTGGCCACGTTCTGTTTACGTGACAAACCTTACTAATTGGCTGTGTCGGGTCGTGGCGGGTTTAACGGCACATTTATATTTAAGCGATCTAACCCATTCTAGATTTGAAGCTTTCGTGACTGCAAGGATTCATACTCTTAGTTTTTTCGGTAAAGTCACGTGGGTAATAAAATGAAATTAAAATTAATAAAAATAAAATAATAAAAATCACGACGTTTCGGAGGCAACACAAGTTTCCGTCTTTAGGTGGGACCGTCACAGCCAGATTTGCTGTATCAAGTGAGGCAGGGATTCCAAGATGCAAGCTCTTAAATACAAGTTAAGGGGGAGGGGGGTGAGCTTATCAGAATGTGGTAGCCAATGAATGGAACGTATTGGGAGGGGGGGGGGGCGTGGCTAAAAGAGGTGTACGTAGACGTGACTTTACCGAAAAAACTAAGAGTACGATCTAACCCACACAAAAATAAAACCTGTACTTTAGAAGTCACGTGATTTGCAGGAGGCTTGAGCTGACTTACATCGACGTTGTATTCGTGAGCATGGCAACATGTTTAGGAGCAAAATTCCAACGTCTGCTCACCGCGAGAGAGCTTCAGGAGAGAGTTGGTGTGGTTCTGCTATTGAAGGAGAACATACGATGTAGTGATTTAAAGCTTTCGTGACTGCAGGGATTCATCTTCTTGGTTCTTTCGGTAAAGTTACGTATAAGGGAAATAATAAAATAAAATAAAAAAAACATAATAAAATAATTCTCACGACGTTTCGGCCACGTCGTGAGAATTATTGTATTATGTTTTATTAAATCCTTTATATTAAGTTCACTTGCTTGCTTGCTTGCGCGCTTACGACCGTGCAAATCTTTCGGTCGTTTTTTAACCCACTTCCCGTGATCCAATCGAGCTGACATTTTGCACACAGACTCGTTGTGCGTGACAATTTATTTTCGTGAATTTTTTTTTCCTAAATTTGCCACTTTTTAGGAAAAAATTTTTCATATTTAATTTAAAATACCAATGTGATAAAAATGAAACTCTTACTCAAGAAAAACAGAAATTAATAATAAAATAAAACCGATGCCACGCATATAAAGGATTTATAGTGAAAAACTTTGTTTTTACGGGTAAATTTGTATAATTATTTTATTATTTCCCTTCTACGTGACTTTACCGAAAGAACCAAGAAGATACGATGTCGCGGTTTACTCTGTGGTCCCATCGTTTCGCTAGCATGGCCACGGTGGACTCGTTACATCTTGTACTCTTAGTTTTTTCGGTAAAGTTGCGTAGGTAAAAAATGAAATAAAAATTAATAAAAATAAAATAATTATAAAATCACGACGGCGCACAAACACGCCCATGTCTCGGTGCACTTTGTGCACCTCGTGCTCTCTTTTAGCCCCGCCTCCCTTCCCGATTCGTTCCATTCATTGGCTACCACATTCTGAACAGGACCCTGCGGGGTGGGCTGGTAGGAATAATACTTAGTACCGGTACAGAGATATCGACCGGGTATAGAGGAGTTAAAGAAAAAATTACTGTATTCTAGTGTAACGTTAATTAAAAGTGTTTGTTTTGACAAGAAACGCTGTGAGATTTAAAGACTCGTAGTCTTTCATTTCCAACACCACCCTCAACACCACCCCTCCCACGGACGGACGGACGGACGGACGGACGGACACATTAATCTATTGGTGGTCTGGTCCACTTCGTTCCTACCAGTATAAGCTCCCCCCCTCTCCTCCCCCTTAACTTGTATTTAAGAACTTGCATCTTGGAATCCCTCCCTCACTTGATGCAGCAAATCTGGCTGTGACGGTCCCACCTGATGACGGAGACTTGTGTTGCCTCCGAAACGTCGTCGTGATTTTTATTATTATTATTTTATTTTTATTAATTTAAATTTCATTTTTTACCTACGTGATTTTACCGAAAAAACTAAGAGTATGAATGCTTGCAGTCAAATCTATCATCTTTAAATCTTCCAATGGTGAAGGAGACGCCGCGCATCGGCCTGCTGATGGTGTCTTCGAGGAGGGATTCTAGAAAGCCAGGAGGAGGTGCCATGATGTTCGAGTCTCGAATGAGGAGGTGGTTGTTATGATTATTGTGGACGTCCACGTTGTTCCACTATTGCTCGCCACTATGCTCTTCTGGACCGTGGTTGAGATTCTCGGATGGGTGAAAGCAGCAACAGCAGCAGCAGCATCGATCCCGTAAGGCGGATCGGTGGCGAGAAACATTGTTGTGGTCGATTGTAGTTGTGCTTTTTGTAAGAAAAATGTGTCAACCCGTTTACAGTTTTGTGCGAGGTCTCCGCGGAATTTGGTGCCAGAATGTTCACCGGAACTGGCAGCTCGGGGAATAGTGCCGGATTATCATCGTAGCAAAAGTAGCTACAGATGTAGTAGCTACTACACGTGTAGTAGCTACTACACGTGTAGTAGCTACTACATCTGTAGCTACTACACGTGTAGTAGCTACAGATGTAGTAGCTACTACACGTGTAGCTACTACACGTGTAGTAGCTACACGTGTAGTAGCTACTACATCTGTAGTAGCTACTACACGTGTAGCTACTACACGTGTAGTAGCTACACGTGTAGTAGCTACTACATCTGTAGTAGCTACTACACGTGTAGCTACTACACGTGTAGTAGCTACTACACGTGTAGTAGCTACTACACGTGTAGTAGCTACTACACGTGTAGTAGCTACTACACGTGTAGTAGCTACACGTGTAGTAGCTACTACAGATGTAGTAGCTACTACACGTGTAGCTACTACACGTGTAGTAGCTACTACACGTGTAGCTACTACACGTGTAGTAGCTACAGATGTAGTAGCTACTACACGTGTAGTAGCTACTACACGTGTAGTAGCTACACGTGTAGTAGCTACTACAGATGTAGTAGCTACTACACGTGTAGCTACTACACGTGTAGTAGCTACTACACGTGTAGCTACTACACGTGTAGTAGCTACAGATGTAGTAGCTACTACACGTGTAGTAGCTACTACACGTGTAGTAGCTACACGTGTAGTAGCTACTACAGATGTAGTAGCTACTACACGTGTAGCTACTACACGTGTAGTAGCTACACGTGTAGTAGCTACACGTGTAGTAGCTACTACACGTGTAGTAGCTACACGTGTAGTAGCTACAGATGTAGTAGCTACTACACGTGTAGTAGCTACTACACGTGTAGCTACTACACGTGTAGTAGCTACACGTGTAGTAGCTACAGATGTAGTAGCTACAGATGTAGTAGCTACAGATGTAGTAGCTACTACACGTGTAGTAGCTACACGTGTAGTAGCTACACGTGTAGTAGCTACAGATGTAGTAGCTACAGATGTAGTAGCTACTACACGTGTAGTAGCTACACGTGTAGTAGCTACACGTGTAGTAGCTACAAATGTAGTAGCTACACGTGTAGTAGCTACAAATGTAGTAGCTACACGTGTAGTAGCTACAAATGTAGTAGCTACACGTGTAGTAGCTACAAATGTAGTAGCTACACGTGTAGTAGCTACAGATGTAGTAGCTACACGTGTAGTAGCTACACGTGTAGTAGCTACTACACGTGTAGTAGCTACTACACGTGTAGTAGCTACACGTGTAGTAGCTACACGTGTAGTAGCTACAGATGTAGTAGCTACTACACGTGTAGTAGCTACACGTGTAGTAGCTACAGATGTAGTAGCTACTACACGTGTAGTAGCTACTACACGTGTAGTAGCTACTACACGTGTAGTAGCTACTACACGTGTAGTAGCTACACGTGTAGTAGCTACAGATGTAGTAGCTACTACACATGTAGTAGCTACTACACGTGTAGTAGCTACTACACGTGTAGTAGCTACACGTGTAGTAGCTACTACACGTGTAGTAGCTACAAATGTAGTAGCTACACGTGTAGTAGCTACACGTGTAGTAGCTACACGTGTAGTAGCTACAAATGTAGTAGCTACACGTGTAGTAGCTACAAATGTAGTAGCTACACGTGTAGTAGCTACAGATGTAGTAGCTACACGTGTAGTAGCTACACGTGTAGTAGCTACACGTGTAGTAGCTACAGATGTAGTAGCTACTACACGTGTAGTAGCTACACGTGTAGTAGCTACAGATGTAGTAGCTACTACACATGTAGTAGCTACACGTGTAGTAGCTACTACACGTGTAGTAGCTACACGTGTAGTAGCTACTACACGTGTAGTAGCTACAAATGTAGTAGCTACACGTGTAGTAGCTACAGATGTAGTAGCTACACGTGTAGTAGCTACAAATGTAGTAGCTACACGTGTAGTAGCTACAAATGTAGTAGCTACACGTGTTGTAGCTACAAATGTAGTAGCTACACGTGTAGTAGCTACAAATGTAGTAGCTACAAATGTAGTAGCTACACGTGTAGTAGCTACACATGTAGTAGCTACACGTGTTGTAGCTACAAATGTAGTAGCTACACGTGTTGTAGCTACAAATGTAGTAGCTACTACACGTGTAGTAGCTACAAATGTAGTAGCTACAAATGTATTAGCTACAAATGTAGTAGCTGCACGTGTAGTAGCTGCACGTGTAGTAGCTACAAATGTAGTAGCTACAAATGTAGTAGCTACAAATGTAGTAGCTGCACGTGTAGTAGCTACAAATGTAGTATCTGCACGTGTAGTAGCTACAAATGTAGTAGCTGCACGTGTTGTAGCTACAAATGTAGTAGCTACACGTGTAGTAGCTACACGTGTAGTAGCTACAAATGTAGTAGCTGCACGTGTAGTAGCTACAAATGTAGTAGCTACACGTGTAGTAGCTACAAATGTAGTAGCTACACGTGTAGTAGCTACAAATGTAGTAGCTGCACGTGTAGTAGCTACAAATGTAGTAGCTGCACGTGTAGTAGCTACAAATGTAGTAGCTACAAATGTAGTAGCTGCACGTGTAGTAGCTACAAATGTAGTAGCTACAAATGTAGTAGCTGCACGTATAGTAGCTGCACGTGTAGTAGCTACAAATATAGTAGCTGCACGTGTAGTAGCTACAAGTGTGGTAGCTGCAAGTGTGGTAGCTGCACGTGTGGTAGCTGCACGTGTGGTAGCTGCACCACGTGCGGTAGCTGCACCACGTGCGGTAGCTGCACCACGTGCGGTAGCTGCACCACGTGCGGTAGCTGCACCACGTGCGGTAGCTGCACCACGTGCAGTAGCTGCACCACGTGCAGTAGCTGCACCACGTGCAGTAGCTGCAACACGTGCAGTAGCTGCAACACGTGTAGTAGCTACGGGCCCCGCACTTTCAAGGGCCCTGCGCTAAATCCTTTCAGGCCATCAATTCCGGTTCAACGATTCTGCACTTGCTCTATTAATATAGTACTATACTGCCTTCAACTGTTATGAACGACTGGGTGTTTAAGGTGAGCGATCTGTCGTATTATCTGGCTGTATAGCAAATGAAACATATAATAACTTTACTAGTCAAGTAGAATATTGTCCTTTAATATTTACGTGCGTTTTTTCTCATTTAAGGCCCCTTTGTAACATATGCTACAGCAATAGTTTAATCCGGCACTGCCGGGGATCGACGTCCCCTTTAATGTTTCGGGTTGTGATGCACATCGCGCTATTGAATCGCGAATCTGGCAGCATTGTGTACGAGCTCCTGGACCAGCTTGGAGCGCAAGTGACTCTGCCGCTGAGCGCTTCATCGGTGAGAGGAGGGTGGCAGTTCGCAGCTGATCAGGCTGTTCCTGTAAGTTTCTGTAGCAGGGCGACTCTTGATTTTGGCCTTTTCACAGATCCGTTTTGTGTGGGGATTGAAGGTCACGGTTCTGTCCACGATAACCCCCCAGTGGTGTCACAGAGCACCGCGTGGCATCTGCTGCATTGTCGTTTCGAGATTTACAGACGAGAGCGGAGGGATTCAGAGTCGGGGTGGCACCGGGGGTAGTCACGTGATTCACGGGAGGTCTGAGCTGATCTCGATAGAGAGATGGAGATTAGCACGGTTTGCTAGGTACGGCGCGAAAGAAGTTCAACATGCTGGGGGGGGATTCAAGGTTGGGGTGGCCACACGGAAGCCGATCTATATAGAAGGGTATTAAGGTGTGGGGGGGGGGGGGCGGTTGGGAATTGGATGTGGCGGTGTGATTCACGTCCACCGCAGCTTATGGCAGTGGTTCTCATGTTTATTGTAGCCCCCCCTCCCACTCCCCACCCCCCCGATCACCAAGATGACACCGCGGGTAACGGGGAGAATTTTGCTGAGCGACTCCTCTAATTAGCAAGCAGCTTCAGGGCGTCACGGTGGCTAGGAGATGTTAACTACCTCGCCTGGTATACAGGAGGTCGTGGGTTCGATCCCGACCCTGACGCCTGCTGCTGTATATTTGGAGTTTGCGTGTCTCTCTCTCATCATCGTCACGATGGCTAGGAGATGTTAACTACCTCGCCTGGTCTACAGGAGGTCGTGGGTTCGATGTAGACCCTGACGCCTGCTGTATATTGGGAGTGTGCGTGTCTTTCTTCCCAAGGGCCGCGTGGATTTTCCCCGGGTCCTCCGGGTTTTCCTTCCACATTGAGGATCAACATCACGCGTTTAGACTACTTGGCTGCTCTAAATGTCCACGTGATGATGATGGTGATATCAACCACTTCCTCGATAGCCAGGTCGCTTCTGGAAAAAAAAAAATCTACGTAGCTCAGTGAGACCCTGCCTGGTAAAATAAGAAAACTAGTTTCATAAAAAGATATAGTTTTTAGTTTTTAACAGTTTAGCTTCGCTATGCATTAGGGGTAAACTGGCGGATAATCGCGGATTATAGGAGTGGACAGGGTCGGACGTGAGATGAGTTCCCCTGTGCAGGGCAAACAGCGGCACTCAAACCTACACGCGGTGCGATGACCTTCCGATACGACTCCACGTGTCACTCAATCCTGATGGGTCGTCGGATGTTTAAACTGAGATCCCCCGTGTAGCCTGTGACAGACTGTTGGGGCAAGCGCCGTTAGCGAGCGAGCACCTACGAAGGCCGGCACGGCACGCGAGGCGGCACCACGCTCGGCCGCCTTTGTCTCCCCAGTGGCGATGTTTAAACACCGCGCCAGGTACTCATTTGAGGCTGAGTCGACCTAGGGAGAGGCCCCATGACCGGTTCAGGTAATCATCACTGGTGTTGGTGGCCGTGAGCGGGAATTGTCGGGTTCACGCCTGTGACATACACACACACCTGTGACACACACACACCTGTGATACACACACACACATACCTGTGACACACACACACACCTGTGACATACACACACCCCTGTGACACACACCTGTAACACACACACACCTGTGACACACACACACCTGTAACACACACACCTGTGACACACACACCCTGTGACACACACACACCTGTGACACACACACCTGTGACACACACACACCTGTGATACACACACACCAGTAACACACACACACCTGTGACACACACACACCTGTAACACACACACCTGTAACACACACACCTGTGACACACACACCTGTGACACACTCACACACACACACCTGTGACACACACACCTGTGACAAAGATAAAGATCCCCATATAGCCTGGAACAGACTGTTGGGGCAAGTGCTGTTAGTGAGCACCTATGAAGGCCGGAACGGTACACGAGGGGGTGGGTGGCCAGCACCACTCCCGACTGCCTTTGTCTCCCTAGTGGTGATGTTTACACACCTAACCAGGTACTCATTTGAGGCTGAATCGACCTAGGGGAAGCCCGGGACCGGTTCAGATAATCGTCACTGGTGTTGGCCGTGAGCGGGAATCGAACTTGGGTCGCTGGGTTCATAGCACAGCGCGCTAACTGCTACACTATCGCTCCTCACACCTGTGACACACACACACTCACACACACACATCTGTGACACACACACACCTGTGACACACACACACACACCTGTGACACACTCACTATGACACACACACACACCTGTGATACACACACACCTGTGATACACACACGCACCTGTGACACACACACACCTGTGACACACACACACATACGCACCTGTGACACACACACACATTCACACACACACACCTCTGCAATACGTCACACACCCTCACCCATGATGCCAACCCCCCACCCCTCACCCCCCACAGCTCACCATGGCCCCCCAAAAGGGCACCCAGCCCGCGGCCGTCAACGGCAAATCTGGGGACGGCGCCGCGGGGGGCAGTGGCGTGGTTGTTGCTCCGGGGGGGGTCGCCCAGGGGGGGGACGGCGAGCTCGGCATGGACCCCTGCGGGGAGGCGGGGGCGCTGGAGCCCCCCGCGAGGAAGTTAAAGGAGCGCGGCCACTGGAACAACAAGGTCGAGTTCGTGCTGTCCGTGGCCGGGGAGATCATCGGCCTGGGAAACGTGTGGCGCTTCCCGTACCTGTGCTACAAGAACGGCGGCGGTGAGCGCTCCCCGCCGCAGGTGTGCGTGAGAGTGTGAGAGAGAGTGTGTCAGGGAGAGTGTGTGAGGGGTAGTGTGTCAGGGAGAGAGTGAGAGAGAGAGTGTGTGAGAGAGTGTGCGTGAGAGTGTGAGAGAGAGTGTGAGTGAGAGAGTGAGGAAGAGAGTGTCAGGGAGAGTGTGCATGAGAGAGTGTGAGAGAGTGTGCGTGAGAGAGTGTGAGAGAGAGTGTGTCAGGGAGAGTGTGAGGGAGAGAGTCTGAGTGAGAGTGTGTCAGGGAGAGAGAGTGAGAGAGTGTGTGAGAGAGTGTGAGAGAGAGAGAGTGTGCGTGTGTGTGTGTGTGTGTGAGAGAGTGTGCGTGAGAGAGTGTGTCAGGGAGAGTGTGTCAGGGAGAGAGTGTGAGTGTGTGAGTGAGAGAGTGTGAGTGAGAGTGTGAGTGAGAGAGTGTGCGTGAGAGAGTGAGCGAGAGTGTGTGAGAGAGTGTGAGTGAGAGAGTGTGAGTGAGAGTGTGAGTGAGAGAGTGTGAGTGAGAGAGTGTGAGTGAGAGTGTGAGTGAGAGTGTGAGTGAGAGAGCGCGGGAGAGTGTGAGTGAGAGAGCGCGGGAGAGTGTGAGTGAGAGAGTGTGAGTGTGAGAGCGTGTGAGAGAGTGTGAGAGTGTGCGTGAGAGAGTGAGCGAGAGTGTGTGCGTGAGAGAGTGAGGGAGAGCGTGAGAGAGTGTGAGTGTGAGAGCGTGTGAGAGAGTGAGAGAGTGTGAGGGAGAGAGTGAGTGAGAGTGTACGTGAGAGTGAGAGAATGTGAGTGAGAGAGTGTCAGTGATAGTGTGAGTGTGAGAGTATCAGGGAGAGAGTGTGAGGGAGAGTGTGAGAGAGTAAGAGAGTGAGTGAGAGTGTCAGCGAGAGTGTGAGGGAGAGTGTGAGAGAGTAAGAGAGTGTGAGTGAGAGATTGTGGGAGCGTGAGAGAGTTGAGTAAGTGTGAGCGAGTGTGTATTCACGTGCATGAGAGTACGAGTTGTGTGTGCGAGTAAAAGTGTGTTCAGTATGCGAGACTGTGCTCGCCTTCTGCAGACAGGTGGCTCACAACCTGGAATTTTCGATTCTAGATTTGAAGCTTTCGTGACTGCAAGGATTCATACTCTTAATTCTTTCGGTAAAGTCACGTAGGTAAAAAATGAAATTAAAATTAATAAAAATGAAACAATGAAAATCACGACGTTTCGGAGGCAACACAAGTCTCCGTCATCAGGTGGTACCGTCACAGCCAGATTAGCTGAATCAGCTAATCTGGCTGTGACGGTGTGAGAGAGTGTGAGGCTGAATCAGCTAACCACCTGATGACGGAGACTTGTGTTAACTCCGAAACGTCGTGATTTTCATTGTTTTATTTTGTATTAATTTTTATTTCATTTTTTGCCCACGGAATTTTCGTCTTCAAATAGTGATTGGGGGTTGACTCAGCCCATCACCCCTCTCTCCCTCGGGGGTGAATAAAATACGTACCACTTTGTGGGGGAAGTGAACAGTGGGTTTGAGCAATGACCAGACTCGTCCCTGCCACAACAATGTGGAATTTCCACCGCCGGCTCTGCGGGGCTGCAAACAGGAGGCGAGCATCTGGGCTGCAGGAAATCGCTTTGAGTATCAAATGGCGGCTGCTGGTGTTGTTGTTGTTATTGTTGTTATTGTTGTTCTTGTTGTTATTGTTGTTGTTGCGGCGTGTGAGTGAGTGCTATATCTGTGAGCGTGGATTTGTTTGATAGCACTTGCCCTCCCACAGGCTAACATCAGTGACAATTACCTCAACTGGTCCTGGGCCTGTTCCCCTAGGTCGACTCAGCCTCAAATGAGTACCCGGTGCGATATGTAAACATCGACACTCGGGGAGACAAAGGCGGTCGGGTGTGGTGCTTGCCACCCATCACCTCATAGGTGCTGCTGCTCGCTAACAGCACTTGTCCCAAAAGTTTAGGATCGTTAGTGGGTCACCTCACAGTACAATTTAACTACTAAACTAATTTTTATTTTATTTTACCAGGTAAGGGTCACCCTTAGCTATGTTATAGCTCTTTTTCAGAAGCGACCCTGGCTCTCACAAATGACAGCTCAACGAAAGTCTCGAATCATCATCATCATTTAAATCCTGTACATTGTTTGTTAGGTAACAGAACAACTCTATATGGAGATTGTATCGAGACATAGACACCTCGTGGTGACGTACTGGAAGTGAGCAGCAGCCATCACCCCCTCGTACCCCCCCTCACACCCCCCCTCTCATCCCCTCTCACCACCCCCCTCTCATCCCCTCACACCCCCCCTCTCATCCCCTCACACCCCCCCTCTCATCCCCTCACACCACCCCCTCTCATCCCCTCACACCCCCCCTCACACCCCCCCCCCTCACACCCCCCTCACACCCCTCCCCTTACACCCCCCCCTCACACCCCCCCTCACACCCCCCCTCTCATCCCCTCTCACCACCCCCTCTCATCCCCTCACACCCCCCTCTCATCCCCTCACACCCCCCCTCTCATCCCCTCACACCACCCCCTGTCATCCCCTCACACCACCCCCTCTCATCCCCTCACACCACCCCCTCTCATCCCCTCACACCATCCCATCTCATCCCCTCACACCACCCCCTGTCATCCCCTCACACCACCCCCTCTCATCCCCTCACACCACCCCCTGTCATCCCCTCA
Organism: Lethenteron reissneri; assembly: GCF_015708825.2. NCBI lineage: Eukaryota > Metazoa > Chordata > Hyperoartia > Petromyzontiformes > Petromyzontidae > Lethenteron > Lethenteron reissneri. Next base: position 8,376,863 of record NC_083833.1, on the reverse strand, counting down.
CACCATCCCATCTCATCCCCTCACACCACCCCCTCTCATCCCCTCACACCACCCCCTGTCATCCCCTCACACCATCCCATCTCATCCCCTCACACCACCCCCTGTCATCCCCTCACACCACCCCCTCTCATCCCCTCACACCACCCCCTCTCATCTTCTCACACCACCCCCTCTCATCCCCTCACACCACCCCTCTCTCATCCCCTCACACCACCCCCTCTCATCCCCTCACACCACCCCCTCTGATCCCCTCACACCACCCCCTCTCATCCCCTCACACCACCCCCTCTCATCCCCTCACATCACCCCTCTCATCCCCTCACACCCCCCCTCTCATCCCCTCACACCCCCTCTCATCCCCTCACACCACCCCCTCTCATCCCCTCACACCACCCCCTCTCATCCCCTCACACCACCCCCTCTCATCCCCTCACACCACCCTCTCATCCCCTCACACCACCCTCTCATCCCCTCACACCACCCCCTCTCATCCCCTCACACCAACCCCTCTCATCCCCTCACACCACCCCCTCTCATCCCCTCACACCAACCCCTCTCATCCCCTCACACCAACCCCTCTCACCCCCTCACACCACCCTCCTCACACCCCCTCAACCCACCCTCTCATCCCCTCAAACCACCCCCTCTCATCCCCTCACACCACCCCCCTCTCATCCCTCACACCATCCCATCTCATCCCCTCACACCACCCCCTCTCATCCCCTCACACCACCCCATCTCATCCCCTCACACCATCCCATCTCATCCCCTCACACCACCCCCTCTCATCCCCTCACACCATCCCATCTCATCCCCTCACCCCCCCCCTCTCATCCCCTCACACCCCCCCCCTCACACCCCCCTCACACCATCCCATCTCATCCCCTCACACCACCCCCTCTCATCCCCTCACGCCATCCCATCTCATCCCCTCACACCACCCCCTCTCATCCCCTCACACCACCCCCTCTCATCCCCTCACACCATCCCCTCTCCCCCCTCACCCCCCCCTCTCATCCCCTCACACCCCCTCTCATCCCCTCACACCACCCCCTCTCATCCCCTCACACCACCCCCTCTCATCCCCTCACACCACCCTCTCATCCCCTCACACCACCCTCTCATCCCCTCACACCACCCCCTCTCATCCCCTCACACCAACCCCTCTCACCCCCTCACACCACCCCCTCTCATCCCCTCACACCATCCCATCTCATCCCCTCACACCACCCCCTCTCATCCCCTCACACCATCCCATCTCATCCCCTCACCCCCCCCCCCCTCTCATCCCCTCACACCCCCCCTCACACCCCCCTCACACCATCCCATCTCATCCCCTCACACCACCCCCTCTCATCCCCTCACACCACCCCCTCTCATCCCCTCACACCACCCCCTCTCATCCCCTCACACCATCCCCTCTCATCCCCTCACCCCCCCCCCTCTCATCCCCTCACACCACCCCCTCTCATCCCCTCTCATCCCCTCACACCATCCTCTCTCACCAACCCCTCTCCCCCTGTCGTGTCACAAAAAGAGCCACAGAATGGGCCCTAAAACAAAAGTGTGTGGGAGTTGGAGCGTGTCTGGGCTGCAGATGACTCCGAGTGTGTGGGAGTGCACCCACGTGTGTGTGTGTGTGTGTCACTCTGTGCGTGTGGGGAGCGGTAGTGTAGTAGCGGCCACCCGAGTTCGATTCCCGCTCACTGAACAACTCCGGTGATTTAATGTCTGGACCGGTCGTGGGCTTCCCCTAGGTCGACTCAGCCTCAGACGAGTACCTGGTGCGATGTGTAAAACGTCGCCACGAGGGAGACAAAGGCGACCGGGCGTGATGCTGGCCACCCATCCCATCCCATCTTGTGCCGTGCCGGCCTTTATTAGTGCTACTCGCTAACGGCACTTGCCCCTTCAGTTTGTTTAGGCTACGTATGCGTGTGTATGTACGTGAGTGTATGTGTGTACATGTGTGTGTGTAAAGTCACGTAGAGTGGAAATAATAAAATAATAAAAATAAAACATAATAAAATAATTCTCACGACGTTTCGGCCACAACGCAAGCAGCCATCCTCAGGCGAAGACCAGGTCTGTCGGGGAGACAGCGTCTGAATGACGCTGTCTCCCCAACATTCGATAAGACAGACAAGAACAGGTCTGTCGATAAGACAGAGACTCTGTCTTCCCGACAGACCTGTTCTTCACCTGATGACGGCTGCTTGCGTTGTGGCCGAAACGTCGTGATAATTATTTTATTATGTTTTATTTTTATTACTTTATTATTTCCATTCTACGTGACTTTACCGAAAGAACCAAGAAGATGAATCCCTGCAGTCACGAAAGCTTTAAATCGAAATGTGTGTGTGTACGTGTGTGTGTGTGTATGTGTGTGTATGTGGGGAGCGGTAGTGTAGCGGTTAGCGCGCTGCGCTATGAACCTGGCGACCCGGGTTCGATTCCCGCTCACGGCCAACACCAGTGACGATTATCTGAACCGGTCCTGGGCCTCCCCTAGGTCGACTCAGCCTTAAATGAGTACCTGGTGCGGTGTGCAAACATCGCCATTGGGGAGACAAAGGCGGTCGGGCGTGGTGCTGGCCACCCACCCCCTCGTGTACCGTTGTGGCCTTCATAGGTGCTCGCTAACAGCACTTGCCCTTACAGTCTGTTAAGGCTGTACAGGGGATCTTTGTCTTTGTTGTGTGTGTATATGTGTGTGTGTGTATATGCGTATGTGTGTGTACACATGTGTGTATGTGTGTCTGGAGACTCCCCGTGGGGAGAGATTTCAGTTCTGTGGCTCCAGCAAATGGGAATTGGTCAGGGCACCTCATGGACGCCCGTCCCCCTCGGGACCTCCGCCTCATTCCTATTCTCGATCTCTCCTCTCCATCATTTTCTGCTAAATGAGATTTTGCTTGGGGGGGGGGGGGGGCTAACGTCTCCCCTCGCAATCCATCGCACTAGAGAGCCCCACCACCACCCACCTCATGTGGCACTGCGGTGGCTGTGAAAGGGCATCACGGAGGTAACCAGCCGAATAACGCCGTCAGTCAGCCTCTGCTGTACCCCAATGGCATTTGCTCACAACAAACCCACCGGCAGCGACATGTCGCACCGGTGGGGCAAGTGTGCTCGGCAGCGGAGGCCTCACTCAGAATCAATCCAGTGGTTGTTATCTTTTCATCGGCTGCCTAACCGCTGTGTGGAAATTGCCTTGGCCGCGTGTCGCTGCACGCAAAATGGATGTCACATCCCCCCCACCACCAATTGCTTGTGGAACGAGGAGCCCTCTAAAGGAAAACCTGTGTCAGGCTAAAACATTGAGGTTGGCCCTGCCTACCATCCATCCTGGGTTTAACCTGCAGGCTGGATTAGAGTATGAGGAGGTCTCAGATCCTTTAAAGATATGGGACACAGTACCCCGATCATTGGTGAGCTCCTCCGACAGGCAAAGGCCGCGTTGGCGGGGTCACGTAGACCTCGTGCCCAGCCACCACGTGCCCAAAGCAGCTTCTGTTTGGTCAGATCGAGGGGGCTAGACGGGCGTGGCGCGGGCTAGAGAAGAGATGGAGTGATGTGGTACAGGAGGATGTGGAGCTGAGTGAACTTGCCGATGACCGGTACCAGCGGTGTCAAGATCGGCCTCTGTGGAGGAGGCTCGTGAAGGACGCTGCTACTGAGCAGTTGGAGGCAGTCGCCCTCCAATGAACTGAAGGGTGAAGGGGCGACGCTCACAACAACGAGCAGAGCAACGGGCGACTAAAACGATGGGAGTTAGCACAGTAGGGGAGCACGGGTTGGTGCATCTTCCAGTCATTTCAGTCAACTCATGGCACCTGGGCCTGTCCCGTAACCTCCTGCTAGCGTCACTTAGCTGCCAATGGTGACTTGTTGTCGTGCTCCTTCATGAGTCTGTGTGTAAGTGGTCATTGCTCGCTAACAGCCCTTGCCCCAACAGTCTGTTAAGGCTATACGGGGGATCTTTGTCTTTATCACCGTATATCTGTTTCTCTCGCTGTCCTCTGTGTCCTCGTTCCGTACATGGTGTTCTTTCTGTCTCTGTGTGTGTATGTGCATGTGTCTATAGCTGCGTCTCCCGCGAGCACACAGGTGTGTTCCTCATCCCCTACGTGGTGCTCTTTGTGTCTGTGTGTGTGTCTCTACACGTGTCTGTGTGTGTGTCTCTACACGTGTCTGTGTGTGTGTCTCTACACGTGTCTGTGTGTGTCTCTACATGTGTCTGTGTGTGTGTCTCTACACGTGTCTGTGTGTGTGTGTCTCTACATGTGTCTGTGTGTGTCTCTACACGTGTCTGTGTTTGTGTCTCTACATGTGTCTGTGTGTGTCTCTACACGTGTCTGTGTGTGTGTGTGTCTCTACATGTGTCTGTGTGTGTCTCTACATGTGTCTGTGTTTGTGTGTGTCTCTACATGTGTCTGTGTGTGTATCTATACGTACCTCTGTGTGGGTGTCTCTACATGTGTCTGTGTTTGTGTGTGTCTCTCTACATGTGTCTGTGTGTGTGTGTCTCTACATGTGTCTGTGTCTGTGTGTGTCTCTACATGTGTCTGTGTGTGTATCTACACGTACCTCTGTGTGGGTGTCTCTACATGTGTCTGTGTTTGTGTGTGTCTCTCTACATGTGTCTGTGTGTGTGTCTCTACATGTGTCTGTGTGTGTCTCTACACGTGTTTGTGTGTGTGTGTCTCTACATGTGTCTGTGTGTGTCTCTACATGTGTCTGTGTTTGTGTGTGTCCCTCTACATGTGTCTGTGTGTGTGTCTCTACATGTGTGTGTCTCTACATGTGTGTGTGTACACGTGTCTGTCTGTGTGTGTGTGTCTCTACACGTGTCTGTGTGTGTATCTACACGTACCTCTGTGTGTGTCTCTACATGTGTCTGTGTTTGTGTGTGTCTCTCTACATGTGTCTGTGTGTGTGTCTCTACATGTGTGTGTCTCTACATGTGTGTGTGTGTGTGTACACGTGTCTGTCTGTGTGTGTGTGTCTCTACACGTGTCTGTGTGTGTATCTACACGTACCTCTGTGTGTGTCTCTACATGTGTCTGTGTTTGTGTGTGTCTCTCTACATGTGTCTGTGTGTGTGTCTCTACATGTGTCTGTGTGTGTCTCTACACGTGTTTGTGTGTGTGTGTCTCTACATGTGTCTGTGTGTGTGTCTCTACATGTGTCTGTGTTTGTGTGTGTCCCTCTACATGTGTCTGTGTGTGTGTCTCTACATGTGTGTGTCTCTACATGTGTGTGTGTGTACACGTGTCTGTCTGTGTGTGTGTCTCTACATGTGTCTGTGTGTGTCTCTACATGTGCCTCTGTGTGTGTCTCTACATGTGTGTGTCTCTACATGTGTGTGTGTTTCTTACACGTGTCTGTGTGTGTGGCCGTACAGGTGCATTCCTCATTCCCTACGTGGTGTTCTTTGTGTCTCTGTGTGTGTCTCTACACGTGTCTGTGTGTGTGGCCGTACAGGTGCATTCCTCATTCCCTACGTGGTGTTCTTTGTGTCTCTGTGTGTGTCTCTACACGTGTCTGTGTGTGTGGCCGTACAGGTGCATTCCTCATTCCCTACGTGGTGTTCTTTGTGTCTCTGTGTGTGTCTCTACACGTGTCTGTGTGTGTGGCCGTACAGGTGCATTCCTCATTCCCTACGTGGTGTTCTTTGTGTCTCTGTGTGTGTCTCTACACGTGTCTGTGTGTGTGGCCGTACAGGTGCATTCCTCATTCCCTACGTGGTGTTCTTTGTGTCTCTGTGTGTGTCTCTACACGTGTCTGTGTGTGTGGCCGTACAGGTGCATTCCTCATTCCCTACGTGGTGTTCTTCGTGGGATGTGGGATCCCCGTCTTCTTCCTGGAGACGGCGCTGGGACAGTTCACGAGCCAGGGCGGCATCACCTGCTGGAGGAAGATCTGCCCTCTCTTCGAGGGTGAGGCTGCGGTGGAGGACATGGTGGAGGTGGCAGACGAGGTGGTGGTGTAGGAGGAGGTAGTGATGGAGGCGGCAGATGAGGTGGTGGTGTAGGAGGAGGTAGTGATGGAAGCGGAGGAGCTGGTGACAGAGGAGGCAGAAGTGGTGGAGGAGGAGGTAGCGGTGGAAGCAGAGGAGGTGGTGGAGGCAAAAGTGGTGGTGGACGAGAAGGAGGAGGTAGTGGTGGAGGAGGCAGAAGTGGTGGTGCTGGAGGAGGAGGTAGCAGAGGGGGTAATGGTGGAGAAGGCAGAAGTGGTGAAGGAGGAGGTAGCAGTGGAAGCGGAGGAGGTGGTGGTGGTGGTGGAGGAGGCAAAAGTGGTGGTGGAGGAGAAGGTTAGTGGTGGACGAACCAGAAGTGGTGGAGGAGCAGATAGTGGTGGAGGAGGCAGAAGTGGTGAAGGAGGAGGTGATGGTGGAGAAGGCACAAGTGGTGGTGGAGGAGGAGGTAGCAGAGGACGCGGAGGAGGTAGTGGCAGAAGTTGTGAAGGAGGTGATGGTGGAGGAGGCAAAAGTGGAGGATGAGGTTGTATTGAGGCGAGCGATCCCCCGTGCCGCTGCGTGCAGGAATCGGATACGCGACCCAGGTGATCGTGGGCTTCCTCAACATGTACTACATCATCATTCTCGCCTGGGCCATCTTCTACCTGTGCTTCGCTATCACGGGCGGCATGCAGTGGTCCTCCTGCAACAACGACTGGAACACGGGTACGGAGACACGCAGAGTGGTGGTGGTGGTGGTAGCTGAGATGTTAATGGTTGTGGTGGTGGTGGAGGTAGCTGAGATGTTAATGGTTGTGGTGGTGTGGATGGTGGTAGCTGAGATGTTAATGGTTGTGGTGGTGTGAATGGTGGTGGAGGTAGCTGAGATGTTAATGGTTGTGGTGGTGTGGATGGTGGTGGAGGTAGCTGAGGTGTTAATGGTTGTGGTGGTGTGGATGGTGGTGGTAGCTGAGATGTTAATGGTTGTGGTGGTGTGGATGGTGGTGGAGGTAGCTGAGATGTTAATGGTTGTGGTGGTGTGGATGGTGGTGGAGGTAGCTGAGATGTTAATGGTTGTGGTGGTGTGGATGGTGGTGGAGGTAGCTGAGATGTTAATGGTTGTGGTGGTGTGGATGGTGGTGGTGGAGGTAGCTGAGATGTTAATGGTTGTGGTGGTGTGGATGGTGGTGGAGGTAGCTGAGATGTTAATGGTTGTGGTGGTGTGGATGGTGGTGGTGGAGGTAGCTGAGATGTTAATGGTTGTGGTGGTGTGGATGGTGGTGGAGGTAGCTGAGATGTTAATGGTTGTGGTGGTGTGGATGGTGGTGGTGGTAGCTGAGATGTTAATGGTTGTGGTGGTGTGGATGGTGGTGTAGGCAGCTGAGATGTTAATGGTTGTGGTGGTGGTGGAGGTAGCTGAGATGTTAATGGTTGTGGTGGTGGTGGTGGAGGTAGCTGAGATGTTAATGGTTGTGGTGGTGTGGATGGTGGTGGAGGCAGCTGAGATGTTAATGGTTGTGGTGGTGTGGATGGTGGTGGAGGCAGCTGAGATGTTAATGGTTGTGGTGGTGGTGGTGGTAGCTGAGATGTTAATGGTTGTGGTGGTGTGGATGGTGGTGGAGGCAGCTGAGATGTTAATGGTTGTGGTGGTAGCTGAGATGTTAATGGTTGTGGTGGTGTGGATGGTGGTGGAGGTAGCTGAGATGTTAATGGTTGTGGTGGTGTGGATGGTGGTGGAGGTAGCTGAGATGTTAATGGTTGTGGTGGTGTGGATGGTGGTGGTGGTAGCTGAGATGTTAATGGTTGTGGTGGTGGTGGTGGTGGAGGTAGCTGAGATGTTAATGGTTGTGGTGGTGTGGATGGTGCTGGAGGCAGCTGAGATGTTAATGGTTGTGGTGGTGTGGATGGTGGTGGTGGTAGCTGAGATGTTAATGGTTGTGGTGGTGTGGATGGTGGTGGAGGCAGCTGAGATGTTAATGGTTGTGGTGGTAGCTGAGATGTTAATGGTTGTGGTGGTGTGGATAGTGGTGGAGGCAGCTGAGATGTTAATGGTTGTGGTGGTGGTGGTGGTGGAGGTAGCTGAGATGTTAATGGTTGTGGTGGTGTGGATGGTGGTGGAGGCAGTTGAGATGTTAATGGTTGTGGTGGTGTGGATGGTGGTGGAGGCAGCTGAGATGTTAATGGTTGTGGTGGTGGTGGTGGTAGCTGAGATGTTAATGGTTGTGGTGGTGTGGATGGTGGTAGAGGCAGCTGAGATGTTAATGGTTGTGGTGGTAGCTGAGATGTTAATGGTTGTGGTGGTGTAGATGGTGGTGGAGGTAGCTGAGATGTTAATGGTTGTGGTGGTGTGGATGGTGGTGGAGGCAGCTGAGATGTTAATGGTTGTGGTGGTGTGGATGGTGGTGGTGGTAGCTGAGATGTTAATGGTTGTGGTGGTGGTGGTAGTGGTGGAGGTAGCTGAGATGTTAATGGTTGTGGTGGTGGTGGAGGTAGCTGAGATGTTAATGGTTGTGGTGGTGTGGATGGTGGTAGCTGAGATGTTAATGGTTGTGGTGGTGTGAATGGTGGTGGAGGTAGCTGAGATGTTAATGGTTGTGGTGGTGTGGATGGTGGTGGAGGTAGCTGAGGTGTTAATGGTTGTGGTGGTGTGGATGGTGGTGGTAGCTGAGATGTTAATGGTTGTGGTGGTGTGGATGGTGGTGGAGGTAGCTGAGATGTTAATGGTTGTGGTGGTGTGGATGGTGGTGGAGGTAGCTGAGATGTTAATGGTTGTGGTGGTGTGGATGGTGGTGGAGGTAGCTGAGATGTTAATGGTTGTGGTGGTGTGGATGGTGGTGGTGGAGGTAGCTGAGATGTTAATGGTTGTGGTGGTGTGGATGGTGGTGGAGGTAGCTGAGATGTTAATGGTTGTGGTGGTGTGGATGGTGGTGGTGGAGGTAGCTGAGATGTTAATGGTTGTGGTGGTGTGGATGGTGGTGGAGGTAGCTGAGATGTTAATGGTTGTGGTGGTGTGGATGGTGGTGGTGGTAGCTGAGATGTTAATGGTTGTGGTGGTGTGGATGGTGGTGTAGGCAGCTGAGATGTTAATGGTTGTGGTGGTGGTGGTGGAGGTAGCTGAGATGTTAATGGTTGTGGTGGTGGTGGTGGAGGTAGCTGAGATGTTAATGGTTGTGGTGGTGTGGATGGTGGTGGAGGCAGCTGAGATGTTAATGGTTGTGGTGGTGTGGATGGTGGTGGAGGCAGCTGAGATGTTAATGGTTGTGGTGGTGGTGGTGGTAGCTGAGATGTTAATGGTTGTGGTGGTGTGGATGGTGGTGGAGGCAGCTGAGATGTTAATGGTTGTGGTGGTAGCTGAGATGTTAATGGTTGTGGTGGTGTGGATGGTGGTGGAGGTAGCTGAGATGTTAATGGTTGTGGTGGTGTGGATGGTGGTGGAGGTAGCTGAGATGTTAATGGTTGTGGTGGTGTGGATGGTGGTGGTGGTAGCTGAGATGTTAATGGTTGTGGTGGTGGTGGTGGTGGAGGTAGCTGAGATGTTAATGGTTGTGGTGGTGTGGATGGTGCTGGAGGCAGCTGAGATGTTAATGGTTGTGGTGGTGTGGATGGTGGTGGTGGTAGCTGAGATGTTAATGGTTGTGGTGGTGTGGATGGTGGTGGAGGCAGCTGAGATGTTAATGGTTGTGGTGGTAGCTGAGATGTTAATGGTTGTGGTGGTGTGGATAGTGGTGGAGGCAGCTGAGATGTTAATGGTTGTGGTGGTGGTGGTGGTGGAGGTAGCTGAGATGTTAATGGTTGTGGTGGTGTGGATGGTGGTGGAGGCAGCTGAGATGTTAATGGTTGTGGTGGTGTGGATGGTGGTGGAGGCAGCTGAGATGTTAATGGTTGTGGTGGTGGTGGTGGTAGCTGAGATGTTAATGGTTGTGGTGGTGTGGATGGTGGTAGAGGCAGCTGAGATGTTAATGGTTGTGGTGGTAGCTGAGATGTTAATGGTTGTGGTGGTGTGGATGGTGGTGGAGGTAGCTGAGATGTTAATGGTTGTGGTGGTGTGGATGGTGGTGGAGGCAGCTGAGATGTTAATGGTTGTGGTGGTGTGGATGGTGGTGGTGGTAGCTGAGATGTTAATGGTTGTGGTGGTGGTGGTAGTGGTGGAGGTAGCTGAGATGTTAATGGTGGTGGTGGTGTGGATGGTGGTGGAGGTAGCTGAGATGTTAGTGGTTGTGGTGGTGTAAATGGTGGTGGAGGTGGAATGCAGTGTTCTCCCTGCAACAATGTTAAAATACCGGTACGGGGCTGTGCGGAGTGCTGGAGGTGTCTCAGATGTTAGGGGTGCTGGTGGAGGAGATGGTGCTTGCGATATTAGTATTGGAAGTTAATTATTGTGGAGGTGGTCGTGGTGGTGGTGAAGATGATGGTGAGGTGGAAAAGGTAGTGGGGTAGGTGTTGGATGGTGATCGAGATGTTGGTGGTGACGTTGGTGGAGAAGGTTGTAGAGCGGGTGATGGAGGTGGTGTTGGAAGTAGTGGTGGTGATGGAGATGGTGAAGAAGGTCGTGGAGATGATGACGGTGATGGCCATGCACGTGACATCTAATCCAGCACTGTGGATGTGAGGGTTGGTGGAACACGCACAGATGTTGTGGAAATCCCCGTGGGGATCGAGGAGCCGTATCGTGGCTCGCCAGGAGAAGCCGAAAATGTGGACCCTACATTATTTTCCATCTGTATGAGATAGAGTGTTTCTCCCACGCACACGAGGGTTTTCTCCCGGTGCTCTAGTTTCTTCCTATATGTAAACGCTCATTCTTTGACCGATAACACCTTCATATGTAGAGAGCTTGGACAATTGTTGGCGCTGGCTCACCGCGTGGCTTCTTTCCCGCTCGTCTGTGGTTCCCTGCTCACACCTCCGAGTCTGTACTCGTTAAAAGTTGAAATTATACGATATATTATGGTGGTGAAGGAGGTTTGTGGTTCAGATATTAGTGGTGGTGGAGGTGGTGGTGGTGGTGGTGTCAAGTACCACTCATATGCGGACGACACTGTTATGTTCACCGCCATCAATTCTCCCAATGCGTCTGGATTTGAGAGGCTCTCGGAATGCACCACTGCCCTGCAACAGTGGTTCTCCGCACACAACCTTGCCCTTAATCTGTCAAAGTCAGTGGCCATCATGTTAGGTACCAGGCAACGTCTCAACTCATCCGCACTCCCAACACACATACACATCTTTGGTCACAGCATCAGGTTCACCGATCACTTCAGCTACCTCGGTGTCATCCTAGATTAAACTTTATCCTTCGACCACCAAATCAATCATATCATCAGTTCATGTAACTTTCACCTGAAGGCTCTCAGACACCAACGTCCTCTCGTCTCCACTGAAACCGCCAACACATTGGCATGTTGCATAGTTGGGTCTCGCCTCGACTATTGCAACTCCGTCCTAGTCCGGACCTCCACTGGCAACCTCAAAAAACTTCAAAGACTACAAAACAACCTGGCACGCATCGTCATTGGCCGCACTCATCCACGTCTCGACTCGCTTGCCTGTCTCCGTGCCCTCCACTGGCTACCCATCGCCAGCAGGGTCACGTACAAGACTGCCTGCTTCTGCCACCATGCCTTCACATCTGCCTGCCCCCCGTACCTCTCTTCATTATTGACGACTTGCATCACGGCACACGGCAGATGCCTGCGCAGCGCGACTCACGACCTCCTCATGATACCAAGATCCAGGATTGTCACGTCTATGCACCGCTTCTTGGTGGCTGCCCCAACAGTCTGGAACGCAATCCCTCTGCACATTTGCAGCATCACCTCAAACGTCTCCTTCAAGAGACACTTAAAAGACACTCACCTCGACAACTACGTGCTTTCGAGTGACTCTGAGCTTGGCTCCACGCCTCTGAGTTGCGGCCATTACATTCGCAAATTTTCACGCGTTATAAACTGCATTATTATTAAGGTGGTGGAGGTGATGGTGAAGGTTGTGGAGAAGGGGGTGTTGAAGGAGGTGTTTGTGGTGTCAGAGGTCTTGATACCGAGGTTGAAACGTTGGTGATGAAGGTGGTAGGAAATGCAGTGGAGGTGGTGAAGGAGTTGCTCATGATGGTGGAGGTAGTAGTGGTGGAGGAGGTGGTGGTGGCGGTGTCGGTAATGAAGGTGGTGGAGATGGTGGGGAGCGGTTAGCGTGCAGTGCTACGAACCCAGCGACCCATGTTCAATTCCCACTCACGACCAACACCATTGACAAATATCTGAACTGGTTATGGGCCTGCCCTAGGACGACTCAGCCTTAATTACCTCTTACAGTGTAGAAACATCAGCATTGGGAAACAAAGGTGGCCGGGCGTGGTGCTGGCCACCCACCCCCTTGTGTGCCGTGCAGGCCTTAATAGGTGCTCGCTAACAGCCCTCGCCCCAACAGTCTGTTAAGGCTATCGGGGAGACCTTTGTCTTTGGGTGAGATTGTGGTGTCGGAGGTGTTTGAGATGGTGGTTGAGATGTTGGTGATGGTGAAGGTGGAGTTGTCGGTTGGAATATTGACGGCTGTGTTGTTGGTGAGTGTGATGGAGGTATTCTAGAAGACGCTGGTTGAGATGACCGTTGGAGGTGGTGATAGCCAAGGTGGAGGTTTTGCTCTGTAAATGACCTTTCTCTGCTGCTCAACCGACCCCAGTGAACTGTCAAGAGTTCCGGGTGAACCTGACGCAGGCCAATGGGACGATCCTCCTGGGGAAGTCCAACGCCACGTCACCCGTCATCGAGTTCTGGGAGTGAGTGGACTCACCCGGTCACTCATCTCACCTGGTTACTCATCTCACCTGGTCACTCATCTCACCTGGTTAGTCATCTCACCTGGTTACTCATCTCACCTGGTTACTCACCTAACAGGGTCACGCATCTCACCTGGTTACTCACCTAACAGGGTCACTCATCTCACCTGGTTACTCATCTCACCCGGTCACTCATCTCACCTGGTTACTCATCTCACCTGGTTACTCATCTCACCTGGTCACTCATCTCACCTGGTTACTCATCTCACCTGGTTACTCACCTAACAGGGTCACGCATCTGTCCTGTCCACTCATCGTCCCAGAAATTTCATCTTAACCGGACACTCATCTCACCCGGACACTCATCTCACCTGGTCATTCAAATCAACTGAACTCTCGTCTTATCTGGTTACTCATCTTACTTGCACTCACCTCACATGGTTACTCATCTCACTTTCTAGTTGCACATCTCACCTGCCGGTCACTCATCTCACCAGGACATTCATCCCAATGCAATATAACGCCACTTTGCAGTGTATAATGTAAGTATATTTTAAATGCACGAAAATTAATTTATGTATTCTCTGTCGTCCTCTTCCATCTTTCTCTGCCCCCACCCCCCACCTCCCCCCCCCCCCCCCACCTCCAGGCGCCGTGTGCTGGGTCTCTCGTCTGGGATCGAGAAGATTGGCTCTCTGCGCTGGGAGCTGGCGCTGTGTCTCCTCGCCGCGTGGATCATTTGCTACTTCTGCATCTGGAAGGGAACCAAGTCCACCGGCAAGGTGCGTGGGCGCCGCTCGCCAGAGACTCCCCCCACCAAAGCCCAACCCCCCCTCAAGGGATGGTGCCGAGCGACCAGCAACATGCGGCACCATCCACAGACAGGGCAGCGAGCTTCGGTAGATCAGACGAGATCATTGCGGGATGCAGTCACCACCGTCCTGGGAGGGTGGTAGCCGCACCTCCAGTCACCACATACGTAAATGTGCACAGTTCGTGTTCTCCGATTACGCGGTCGTAGTTGTTGCGTCCCTGAAGAAGACCGCGCAATGTAAAAATCGCGTTTTGATGAACAATAAAAAATGTCGGGTGCAGCACAGTCCACGATAACGCGTGAGATGCGCACGCAGGCCGCAGAGAAGACTGAGGCACGTGGGTAGCATCTAGCAGCATCCAGCAGCATCCCGCCTTGTTGCGCGATGCTACGCCGAGGCAGCCGTACGACCGCCTATTCCTCCTCTCGCGGCGTACTTCCGTTCACTCAATTGCCTTTTATCCAAATCCGCGTTATGAAAACATGTGATACAGGAGAGCAGACCATTGAGCGCCTTTCACCCACCGTGCGTAAGCCAATGGTGCGAATCGGATGTGCGCCAGCGTCCATGAGCGTGCGCCACGGGGGCCACCTGATGTCTCCCGCGACCGCCCCGCGCACCGGCTCGCCTGCATTACACCTCCGCTCAATCCTCCCCCCCCCCCTCCCGTGTAGGTGGTGTACGTGACGGCCACCTTCCCCTACGTGATGCTCGTGGTGCTGCTGCTGCGCGGGGTCACGCTGCCCGGCGCCTCCGAGGGGGTCAAGTTCTACCTCTACCCCGACCTGAGCCGCCTCTCCGACCCACAGGTGTGCCAGCCCCTCATCCCTCTTCCTCTACCCTCCCCCACAGCCCCTTCCCCTGACTCTACCCTCCTCCCCCCACAGCCCCTCCCTCTGACTCTACCCTCCCCCCACAGCCCCCTCCCCCTTCTCTACCCTCCCCCCCACAGCCCCTCCCCCCTTCTATACCCTCCCCCCACAGCCCCTCCTCCCTCCTCCTCTACCCTCCCCCATAGCCCCTCCCCCTGACTCTATCCTCCTCCCCCCATAGCCCCTCCCCCCTCCTCTACCCGCCCCCCATCATCTCCGTGTGTGACTGCTCGCGTCTCTATCTGAGACCCACGCTCACTTCCCCTGACGATGACGCCTCCCTTGCAATCCTCTCTCTTACCCTCACCACCCTCTTCACCACCTCCCCCTGCCCACCTCCCTCCCCTCACCTCCCTCCCCTCCCTCCCTCTCCCCACCTCCCCTCCCTCCCCTCTCCCCAACTCCCCTCCCTCCCCTCTCCCCACCTCCCTCTCCCCACCTCCCCTCCCTCCCCTCTCCCCACCTCCCTCTCCCCACCTCCCCTCCCTCCCTCTCCCCACCTCCCCTCCCTCCCCTCTCCCCAACTCCCCTCCCTCCCCTCTCCCCACCTCCCTCTCCCCACCTCCCCTCCCTCCCTCTCCCCACCTCCCCTCCCTCCCCTCTCCCCAACTCCCCTCCCTCCCCTCTCCCCACCTCCCTCTCCCCACCTCCCCTCCCTCCCCTTTCCCCAACTCCCCTCCCTCCCCTCTCCCCACTTCCCTCTCCCCACCTCCCCTCTCCCCACCTCCCCTCTCCCCACCTCCCCTCCCTCCACCTCCCCTTCCTCCCCTCTCCCTCCCTCCCTCTCCCCACCTCCCTCTCCCCACCTCACCTCCCTCCCCTCACCTCCCCTCACTTCCCTCTCCCTCCCCTCTCCCCACCTCCCTCTCCCCACCTCCCCTCCCTCTCCCCACCTCACCTCACCTCCCTCTCCCCACTTCCCTCTCCCTCCCCTCTCCCCACCTCACCTCCCTCCCCTCTCCCCACCTCCCTCCCCTCACCTCCCTCCCCTCACCTCCCTCCCCTCTCCCCACCTCACCTCCCTCCCCTCACCTCCCTCCTCCACTCGACTCCCTTGTCGATCTCCTCCGCTGTTCATCCATCACGTCGCTCCCCCGTCCCCTCCCTCCTCCCTCCCATCGATCCGAGTGGTCGCCTTGCTAATGGAGACGCATGGCACCCGAGTTCCATGTGAGTGAACTCGCAATCCCTTCACCAATGTTTGTCACAATTATGGCCGGATAACGCAAATACCACCTCGCATACTCACACACTCATACACACTCTCACATTAATAAATGACAAAAAAACCCTGTATAGCCTTATCAGACGTTTTGTGCGAGCACCTATGAATGCCGGCACCGCACAAGAGGGGGTGGGTGGCCAGCACCACGCCCGACCGTCTTTGTCTCCCCAGTGGCAATGTTTACACACTGCACCGGGTACTCATTTGACGCTGAGTCTACCTAGGGGAGGCCCAGGACCGGTGCAGATAGTCGTCACTGGTGTTGGCCGTGAGCATGAATCGAACCCGAGTCGCCGGGTTCGTAGCGCAGCACGCTAACCGCTACACTACCGCTCCCCCCACACACAACAACAACCGCCATTTGCCACTAAGTGGCCGTGACGTCACCACGACGCTTGTGCCAGGCCATGTGCACCTTGAGGCCACGTGAAGTGTCGAACGCCCGCTGGCAGGAGGTCATGGAGCAGACCCAGCAGGTGCCACGGGTCGACTGACTGAGATGACCGAAATAACTGGCTGATGCACCACTTGTGCCCCCTACTGTGCCAACTTGCTGTGCTTTAGCCACCCGGCACTCCGCTCGTTGTTGTGAGCGTCGCTCCTCCGCCCTCCGTTGTTGTTGGAGGGCGACTGCCTCCAATAGCCCAGTAGCGTCCTTCACGAGCCTCCTCCACAGAGGCAGATCTTGACACCGCTGGTACCAATCATCGGCAAGTCCACTCAGCTCCACGTCCTCCTGTACCACATCACTCCATCTCTTCTCTAGCCCGTGCCGCGCCCATTTAGCCCCCTCGATCCGGCCGAACAAAAGTTGTTTAGGCATGCGGTGGCTGGGCATGCGGGCAACATGACCCAGCCAACGCAGCCTTGCCTGCCGGAGGAGCTCACCGATGGGACTTTGTCCAGATCTTTCAAGGATTTTTGAGCTCCTCACACAATCCAGCCTGGTTAAACCCAGGATGGATCGTAGGCAGGCCAGCCTAAATGTTTCTAACCGGCGAAGATGTTCCATTAGACCACGTTGAAAATATCACATACACACTCACTTTCACACACTCTCACCTACACACACTCTCACATTCACACTCACTTTCACACACCAGGTTATCTGTTCAGCATCGGCAGTGCACCCACACCTCAAAGCTCTATACAATACACACGTGTCTCCATCATCATCATCAGCCGTGGTCAATCCATTGCTGAACGAAGGCATCCTCTGCCAACACGGCAGTGGATTCTTGGTTCCATCTGTGGGGAGCTTCGAGAGTCAGCCCCGTCCTGTTACGAGGCGGGTTTTCTCTGGGGTCTATGAGAAGGCTGAGGCTATTGAGGATAATAATGGCGAGGAGAAGGAAGTTGATGAGGAGGAGGAGGCTGATAATGAGATGGAGGAGGTATCGTTAGGGCATGAGGCTTCACTTTTGCTCCCCCCCACCACGCGGCTTCCTCCTTACATAACGGGCAGGAGGGGGGGGGGGCATTAGGCGGGGAGGAGCCCCTCCCCCTTACCCCCCACACCCCCACCTCCCCTCACCCCCTCCTTACCCTCGAGGCAACGCGGGTGCCGTGAAATTGATGTTGGCGAGTCACGTGATGAGAGGAGGGCGTGTGGGGGGGGGGGCACTCCTCACTCCCCCCTTCCCCCTCCCCCCTCCCCCCGTCGTCTCCACCCCCCCTGCTCCTCCTGAGCCCGCAGCTGAGACGGAGACGACGACGACGACGACATTGACGTCCCCACTGCGATTGCAGTAATGACTCGAGGAGCGAGAGGGACTTGACAAGGAGACAAAGGGAGGGCTGGGGAGATGAGGGAAGGATGGAGAGGGGGAGACGAGGGGAGGATGAGAAGGGGAGAGGGGGAGGGAGGGGAGAGGGGGAGGGAGGGGAGAGGGGGAGGGGAGGGGAGGGAGGGGAGAGGGGAGGGGAGAGGGGGAGGGAGGGGAGAGGGGGAGGGAGGGGAGAGGGGGAGGGAGGGGAGAGGGGGAGGGAGGGGAGAGGGGGAGGGAGGGGAGGGAGGGGAGAGGGGAGGGGAAAGGGGGGGAGGGGAGAGGGGGAGGGGAGGGAGGGGAGAGGGGGAGGGAGGGGAGAGGGGGAGGGAGGGGACAGGGGGAGGGAGGGGAGAGGGGGAGGGGAGGGAGGGGAGAGGGGTATGGAGGGGAGAGGGGGAGGGAGGGGAGAGGGGAGGGAGGGGAGAGGGGGAGGGGAGGGAGGGGAGAGGGGGAGGGGAGGGAGGGGAGAGGGGGAGGGAGGGGAGGGAGGGGAGGGAGGGGAGAGGGGGGGAGGGGAGAGGGGGAGAGGGGGAGGGAGGGGAGAGGGGGAGGGAGGGGAGAGGGGGAGGGAGGGGAGAGGGGGAGGGAGGGGAGAGGGGGAGGGAGGGGACAGGGGGAGGGAGGGGAGAGGGGGAGGGGAGGGAGGGGAGAGGGGAGGGAGGGGAGCATCAGTCCCCCCATCACTCCCCCCCCATCACCCCCCCCATCACCCCCCCCCCCATCACCCCCCCCGCTCCTTCATCACCATCTCCATCACTACCGCCATCACGGCCGGGTGGCATCATCACGGTGGTAACACTCGCGCCGAAGAGCAAAAAAGACACCTGGGTTCGATTCGGGACTCGGGCCCCATTCTGTGCAGAGTTGTATTCTCTCTCCCCTGTTGTGTAGATTGAGAGTGAGTGTGTGGAGTTTGTATTCTCTCTCCTCATGGGCTCCTCCAGGCTCTCCGGCTTCCTCCCATAGTTACAAAAAAAAACATAGAATGTCACTGATTTTTGGGCCAAAACATCCTAATGATGAAGAATTACCTGCAAATTACTCGTTTGGATGATGCCAGTGACAACATTGGCCCTACGCCTTGCTACTGCGAAAACTTGGCAGGACCCTCCTGAATAAGGCTCTTTAGACTCAGGCTTTCCTGGGTAAATACGTGGAATAATAATTGCCATTGCTTCCTCCATCAATTCAACCCGCTTCTTATCACGCACTTTACTGTGATTTCGCGACTCTCGGCCATAATTTGGTTGACTAACTCTGAAAAAGTCTTAAGGTGTAATGACTGATAGCCTCCCACCCAAACACGCAGCGTCCTCGTCACGCAGTCACCAAGCCACCAGTCACCCAGCTACCCAGCCACCCAGCCAACTACCCACACACCCACTCAGCCATCCACCCACCCACCCAGTCACCCAGCCAGCCATCCAGTCACCCACTCAGCCACCCACCCACCCAGCCATCCACTCGGGCAGCCACCTACCCACCCAGCCACCTACCCACCCAGCCACCTACCCACCCAGCCACCTAGCCACCTACCCATCCAGCCATCCACCCACCCACCCAGCCACCCACCCACCTAGCCACCTACCCACCTACCCACCCAGCCACCCACCCAGCCACCTAGCCACCTACCCACCCAGCCACCCACCCACCCAGCCACCCACCCGGGCAGCTACCCATCCAGCCACTCCTCAACCCACGGACCTCCTCAGCTCCCCATGTTCACGCGCCACATCTGCTATCGACCCCCCGGGTGTCTGGGCTGTCGGTCGCTAACAGCGGAGGTCCATATCTCGCCACCCGTCGCCGCTTGTCGATAATTCTAATCGTCTCCGTTCTTCACTGAATAATTGGCCACAGCAACGAGAGAGACGCAAGCTTGGCATTACGCTGCGCGTGTGTGTCGCTTTGCGTGCTACCGTGTCTGTCTGCTACGGAGAGCGGTGGCGCAGTGGTTGGCGTGCTGCACGACGAACTCGACGATCCGAGTTGGATTCCCGCTCACGGGCCAACATCGGTGGCGATTATTTGAACCGGTCCTGGGCCTCCCCTAAGTTGAACACCTCGCAGACAAAGGCGGCCGGGCGTGGTACCAGCCACCCATTCCCTCGCCTGGCACTGCAGCCTTAACAAGGACTCGATAACAGCACTTGCCCCAACGGTCTGTGTAGGCTATACGGGTGACCTTTCTCTTTCTCCGCGTGTCTCTCGCAGGTGTGGGTTGACGCAGGGACTCAAATCTTCTTCTCCTACGCCATCTGCCTGGGATGCCTCACCGCCTTGGGGAGCTACAACAACTACAACAACAACTGCTACAGGTGTGCGATGCATTTTAGGCTGAGTCGGCCTAGAGGGACGCCTGTACAACAGCAGAAACGGCGCGGCTCGGTTTCGCCACCGAGTGGCGGTGACGTCACCACGGCGCTTGCGCCAGGCTAGGTGCACCTTGAGGCCGTCGCGTGGAGTGTGAGTGACTCTTTGTCAAGAGGTCACGGGACACTCAAAGACAAACATCCCCCGTGTAGCCTTACAGGACTGTTGGGGGAAGTGCTGTCAGAGAGCACCTATGTAGGCTCGCACGTCACACGAGGGGCTGGTGTGCTCAGCGACATGCCCGGACGCCTTTGTCTCTCCAGTGCTGATGCTTTACACCAGGTACTCATTTTAAGGCTGGGTTGACCTCGGGGTAGGCTTCAGGGCCGGTTCAGATATCGCTTGCTGCCGATAAGATCTCAGCCCTGGACGGGCATCGAACTCAGGTCTGCCGGGTTCGAAGCGCAGTATGCTAACCACCGCGCCACGTTTCCCCATTTGTCTCACACAGCTAGAAAAAGACAAAGATCCCCCCGTATAGCTTCAACAGACTGTTGGGGCAAGTGTTGTTAGGGAGCACCTATCAAAGATGGCACTGCACACGAGCGTGTGATGTGGGCAGCATCTTTATTTTCCGAGCGGTGCTGTTTACAAACCACACCGGGCACTCATTTTAGGCCGAGTCGACCTAGGGGATGCCCAGGACCGTTTTAGATAATCATCACTGGTGTCGGCCGTGAGCGGGAATCAAACTTGGGCCCCCTGGTTGGGTCAGCGCACTGTGCACTGCACTGCACTAACCACCGCGCTACCGTTCCCCACACACGTACACACACTTGGACAACACAATAATAATACGCACACAAAGACATTCTCTTGACACACGATCCTGGCTTATTTGATACTGACCCCTGATCGCTTATGGTACTGACAGCTGACCCCTTGTTGATGACCCCTGACCTCTGATTCGAGTGACTGTGTCCTGTCGACTCCTCGTGCTTATGACCTCTGAATCTTCATGGTACTGACCCGTGACCCCCCCCCCCCCCCCCCCCCTGCAGGGACTGCGTGATGCTGTGCTGCCTGAACAGCGGCACGAGCTTCATCGCTGGCTTCGCCATCTTCTCCGTGCTCGGCTTCATGGCACTCGAGCAGGGGGTCAACATCGCCGAGGTCGCCGAGTCAGGTGGGTTCAGGGTGGGGGGGGGGGGGGTCGTGCGGGTTAAGGGGGCGGCAGCGTTACCACTTTGCTGACTACAATTGTGACGGAAGTTATTGTCAACCAAGCGCTCGGTCCCTGACGGCTTTGAGTAGATGAAATGGTGCTGGAGTTTTCCATCTCCCTTGTCTCCCTCCTCCCGTGTCTCCCTCCTCCCGTGTCTCCCTCCTCCCGTGTCTCCCTCCTCCCGTGTCTCCCAGCTCCCGTGTCTCCCATCCCTGTGTTTTTAATTCCTGTGTCTCCCACTCCCCTTATCTCCCATTCCCATGTCTCCCATTCTGAGTGTCCCTCGCTTCCGCGTGTCTCCCACCCACGGCATCTCATTGATTGTATTTGTTGATGTGGGTAAGAAGCTTTCAGCCGTCAGCTGCTTTATGAAAGAATGTCGTAAAGCAGCGGAGACGCTTGGTGACAAGTTACAGCGGCGAATAACAAATAACAACATTGCGGATACTGAATAGCGATCGCATTTGAGGGAACCAGCAATATTAAAGGGTGCCACGGTGGCTA
Organism: Lethenteron reissneri; assembly: GCF_015708825.2. Taxonomy (NCBI): domain Eukaryota; kingdom Metazoa; phylum Chordata; class Hyperoartia; order Petromyzontiformes; family Petromyzontidae; genus Lethenteron; species Lethenteron reissneri. The sequence continues at coordinate 8,355,403 of NC_083833.1, read as the reverse complement.
GGAGATGTTTACTACCTCGCCTGGCATACAGGAGGTCGTGGGTTAGATCCCGACCCTGACGCTTCTATATTTGGAGTTTTGCATATTCTGCCCGTGGGTTGCGTGGATTTTTCTCCGGGTCACCGTGTAATGGAAAGCCAGAAAATAAACAGAACCTGCATGGTGAACGGGCAGAACGAGGCGGGGGTTAAAGGCGAGTTTACCCACTTACTCACCGACTCATTCACCAAATCACCCAGTCACTCACCAACTCACCCACTCACCCCCTCACTCATCCACTCGCTCAGAACCAGGATGTATGGCCAGACCTAGGCTGGGGAGGGGGTAGAGGCCAGTTTAAAGAGGTCAGTTTAGAAGATGGGACTTAAATGGCTCCATCGACTCCGAGCGTCTGATAATTAGCAAAGGCAACGCGTTGTCCCAAAGCTTGGGTACTGCACGGTGGCAACAGTCCGATCAGTCCAGGAACAGATCGCACTCATTACACACAACGCTGATTTCGTCAAGGAGCATAAACCATCATCACGCGAACTCCGGTCATCCTCGCAGCAGCAGCTTTCGGCTAAGCCATCGAACAAAGACGGTCACCGCATCGCGCGCTTTCAGACGGGCTTCTGCGGCCGTCTGGAACGCTCTTCCTTTCCGATATTAGGAAGTCACCGGGAGCTATGCACTTTTAAATCATCTCGATTGAAGACTCATTTCTTGAGATCTGATGTTTGTGTTCAGTTTGTTGTCCTTCCCCCACACCTCCGACTATCGCGGTTGGCTACGTACGGCGCGAAAGAAGTTCAACGTACGTACAAGAGACAGCTGACCTTCGGAGGGACGCGGCGCGTATCACAGGAGACAAACAAGCGACCACACAACAAACGTAAACTCGCCACGCTCGGTGTCTCCCTGGCCGCGTGTCTCCCCAGGTCCCGGCCTGGCGTTCATCGCCTACCCGCGTGCTGTCTCCATGATGCCCCTCGCCCCGCTCTGGGCGTCGCTCTTCTTCCTCATGCTCATATTCCTGGGCCTCGACAGCCAGGTGGGTAAGCGGCGTGCTGGCCCGCCGTGGTGAGCTAGGGGCGTCGCCGTGGTGAATATTCGCCCAGGTAGAATTATTCGAATGAGCAAACAAATAAAGGAATGAGAGAAAATTTGCCGCCGACATCACCGCCCCGCGCGCGTCGCGTCGTTCACCACCGAGACGTCACGCGCGCCCGGCCTGTCCCTCTCTCTATCCTCCCTGCTGCCCCTCTTGTCCCCGTTCCCCCTTCTCTCGTGCACCCAGTCCAACCCAACCATGCCTCTACCCCTCTTGTCCCCGTTCCCCCTTCTCTCCTGCACCCAGTCTAAACCCCCCATACCTCTACCCCTCCATCCCCGTGCCCCCTTCTCTCCTGCACCCAGTCCAACCCCCCCATGCCTCTACCCCTCTTGTCCCCGTGCCGCCTTCTCTCCTGCACCCAGTCCAACCCCCCCATGCCTCTACCCCTCTTGTCCCCGTGCCCCCTTCTCTCCTGCACCCAGTCCAACCCCCCCATGCCTCTACCCCTCTTGTCCCCGTGCCCCCTTCTCTCCTGCACCCAGTCCAACCCCCCCATACCTCTACCCCTCTTGTCCCCGTGCCCCCTTCTCTCCTGCACCCAGTCCAATCACCCCATGCCTCTACCCCTCTTGTCCCCGTGCCCCCTTCTCTCCTGCACCAGTCCAACCCCCCCATGCCTCTACCCCTCTTGTCCCCGTGCCCCCTTCTCTCCTGCACCAGTCCAACCCCCCCATGCCTCTACCCCTCTTGTCCCCGTGCCCCCTTCTCTCCTGCACCAGTCCAACCCCCCCATGCCTCTACCCCTCTTGTCCCCGTGCCCCCTTCTCTCCTGCACCCAGTCCAACCCCCCCATGCCTCTACCCCTCTTGTCCCCGTGCCTCCTTCTCTCCTGCACCCAGTCCAATCACCCCATGCCTCTACCCCTCTTGTCCCCGTTCCCCCTTCTCTCCTGCACCCAGTCCAATCACCCCATGCCTCTACCCCTCTTGTCCCCGTGCCCCCTACTCTCCTGCACCTCACCCAAACCCCCATGCCTCTACCCCTCTATACTCGTGCCCCCTACTCTTCTGCACCTCACCCAACCCCCCATGCCTCTACCCCTCTTTCCCCGTGCCTCACCCTGTCCCCTCTAACCCCCTGCTCCCCCCCCCCGTGTCTTACTCTGTCACCCTGTTCCCATGTCCACCCCGTGTCCCCTCCAACTCCACGTCTCGCCCCTCTCCCGTGTCCACGTGTCTCCTCTACATCCGTGTGTTCCCCCGTGCCCCCCCCCCCCCCCAGTTCGTGTGCGTGGAGAGCCTGGTGACGGCCATGGTGGACATGTACCCCAAGACGTTCCGCTTCGGCCGCAGACGCGAGCTGCTCATCCTGTGCGTGTCCATCATCTCCTTCTTCCTGGGCCTCATCATGCTCACGGAGGTACGCACGCGCACCCAGACAAAGATCCCCCGCGCAGCCTCAATGCACTGTTGGGGCAAGTGCTGTGAAGCGAGCGGCACCTATGAAGGCCGGCACGTCGCACATACGGGAGATCTCTTTGTCTTTGATAATAGTTTTTTTACTCTTTTATCTGGCAACAAAACTAACACCTTTTTTTTACGAGGAGTCATGTTTGCATAGACCACAATACCTGCAGCCATAATGCAAACAAAAAAACATAACTCTGATAATATATGCACTGTCCTTCAAGTTGATTGGTCCACACCCGAGACAGCTTTTCTTAGAGTCTAGTCTCACATGGGTTGGACCAGATGACGCCAAAAGGCGCACAACTCAAAGACAATGAACCATCAGAGTATGAGAGCTCGGGGGAAGCATTTACTAGCAAATGAGGTTCCAATGGTGCTCTTTGTCTTTGTTAGAGAGTGAGTGGGCAAGTGAGTGAGTGTGCGAGTGAACGAGTGGGCGAGTGCGATGTTGTGACCTGCAGTGTGGTGGTGGTCGAGGACGCAACGTGTTAAGTCCACGGGAATGGTCGTCACCGTGGTTGTAGTAGCGATAGAAGAGTGACAAGGAGGCGACTGACCGCCAATGAGTGAGTGCTGGACGCGTGCACGTTGTCCGTGTGGTGGTTTGTGTGCACGTGCGCGTCGTGGGGAGCGGTGGCGCAACGGTTAGCGCCCTGCGCTACGAAGCCGCTCTTCGCTCGCAGCCAACACACCGGTGACGATTACCTGAACCGGTCCTGGGCCTCCCCTAGGTCGACTCGGCCCTCAAATGAGTGCCCGGTGTGCAAAATAAACATGGGCATTGGGGAGACAAAGGCTGACAGACATTGTTCTGCCCATACCACAATCTTCACCAGCAGGACTTTCCTCAAGAGGCTGTTGAGACTACAGTGGGGATCTTGGTCTAGATCTACATATGTGCACACGTGCGTCAACTTGCATCTTTATAGCAGCAGGGTGGCATCGTGGTAATACCTGGCCTACGGAGTGTGTGGAGTGGGGAGCAGTGGCGCAGTGGTTAGCGCTACGCTGCTCTATGAACCCGGCGACCTGCGTTCGGTTCCCGCTCACGGCCAACACCGGTGACGATTATCTGAATCGGTTCTGGGCCTCCCCTAGGTCGACTCAGCCTCCAATGAGTACCTGGTGCGGTTTGAAAGTCGCCACTGGGGAGACAAAGGCGGCCGAGCATTGTGGTCGTCACCCACCCCCGCGTGTGCCGTGCCGGCCTTCATAGGTGCTCGCTAACAGCACTTGCCCCAACAGTCTGTTAGGGGCCGTCCATAAATGACGTCACGCACCTAGGGGGGGGGGGGTCAGACATTTGTGACGATGTGTGACGAGGGGGGGCGGGTTGAAAAACGTCACGTAAAAATGCGCAACTTTAAATAAATATAGACAACACGTTCTACTTAATTAAATATACTTTTTAGCAAATGTTTTCTCCTACAACATCAGAGTGCAGCGCCACATTAAACACGCACTACAATGACAATAGTTTAAAGCGATTTGAAGCATGTTTTATTTTTTGAGGGGGGGGGGCAGAGCTTTGTGACATCATATTTGAGTGGGGTTCCGACTTTTGTGACGCCGTGTGACGAGGGGGGGGGGTCAAAAATCGTCCAAAATCGTGTGACGTCATTTATGGACGGCCCCTTAATGGATATACGGTTGGATCTTTGGAGTGTGTATATTCTCCCCCTGTTCTGCATGGGTTTCCTCCAGGCTCACCGGTTTCTTCTCATAGCCAAACCCACACCCACAGTGGAACTGGTATTGGCCAAACGTCTCAATGCTGAAAAATTGCCCGCAAATCACTCAATTGGCTTCACACAGCAACAACATCATAGCTCCCCCTACTGCGAAAAACTTGGCAGGACCGTCCTGAAAACGGGTCTGGAGACTCGGTGAGTGTGTGAACAAGGGTAATAATAGTAATAGGTTTTTACCCTTTCAACTGGTACAAAAACTGACACCTTTATACAAGGCATCATGTTTGCAATAACCACAATACAAGCAGTCAAAATGCAAACAAAAAGAAACAACTCTGATGATGATAATGATATGCACTGTCCTTTAAGTTGATTGGTCCACACCCGAGACAGCTTTTCTTAGAGCCTAGTCTCCATTAGTGTTGGACCAGATGACGCCAGATGAAAGGGTAAAAACCTATTAGTATATTTTGCCACTGGTAAAGGAGGTCTCATAGTGTAAGGGTAATAATGTTAATAATACAAAGTAATGTACGTGTGACTGTAGGAGCACTTGCCCCAACAGTCTGTTAAGGCTATACGGTGGATTTTTGTCTTTGTGTGTACACACATCTCTACGTCTATGTGTGTGCACGTGTATTAATGGTGGTGATATTGTTGATGTTTATGTTGATGTTGTTGATGTTGTTGATGGCGGTGATGTTGTTGACGGTGATGTTGATGGTGATATTGATGACGTTGATGGTGATGTTGATGGTGATATTGATGGTTATGGTGATGTATGTAAGAATGTTGAAACATCTTTCGCATTGTGCGTAGTCAACCATGCTAATCGGAGGTGTGTGGGGAGGGACACCATTTATATGTTGTTAATGTTGATGACGTTGATGGTTATGGTGAAGTTGATGTTGTTGATGACGTTGTTGATGGTGATGTTGTTGATGTTGTTGTTGACGTTGGTGACGTTGTAGGGAGGAATGTACATCTTCCAGCTGTTCGACTACTACGCGGCCAGTGGCATGTGTCTGCTCTTCGTTGCTGTCTTTGAGTCCATCTGCATCGGATGGATATACGGTGAAGGCACTTGCCCACTCACTCACTCACCCACTCACCCACTCACTCACCCGTTTACTCACCTGCTCACTCACCAACTCACTCACTCACCCACTCACTCACCCGCTCACTCATCCACTCACCCACTCATCCACTCACTCACTCAACCATTCACTCACTCACTCGTACACTCATACACTCACTCACTCAACCACTCACTCACCCACTCACCAACTCACTCACCCAAGCACTCACTCACTCACTCAACCACTAATTTACCTACCCACTCAACCACTCACCCACCCGCTGACTCACTCACTCACCCACCCACTCAACCACGCTCTCACCCACTCAACCATTCACTCAACCACTCACTCAACCACTCACCCATTCGCGAATTCTCCTACCCACTCACCTACCCACCCACAGGGGAGAAAGGGGAGGGATCAGAACCCAGCACTGCTCCCTGCTACAGCCCCCCCTCCCCCCTTGGCTTTGACCCCCAATTTCCACCAACCACCAATGCCCCCCCAATTTCCACCAACCACCATTGCCCCCCCCCAATTCCCACCACCCACCAATGCCCCCCCCAATTCCCACCACCCACCAATGCCCCCCCCAATTTCCACCAACCACCAATGCCCCCCCCCCCCCTATTCCCACCAACCACCAATGCCCCCCCCCAATTCCCACCAACCACCAATGCCCCCCCCAATTCCCACCACCCACCAATGCCCCCCCCCAATTCCCACCAACCACCAATGCCCCCCCCCCAATTCCCACCACCCACCAATGCCCCCCCCAATTCCCACCAACCACCAATGCCCCCCCCCCAATTCCCACCACCCACCAATGCCCCCCCCAATTCCCACCAACCACCAATGCCCCCCCCCAATTCCCACCAGCCACCAATGCCCCCCCCCCCAACCTCCCAATCCCTCTCTGCTGCCTGATTCACTCACAATGTGTGCGTGATTAATGAATGGGGAGGGAGGCTGGTAGGGAGTTGGGGGGGAGGAGCAATGACTTAGGGGACTCCCTTCTTGTGATGGTCAGCGATATTTCGTGGGGGGGGGGGTCCCCCTAGGATCGTTCTTTCTCGCGGCGTCAGCAGTGCTAAGCGCAGCAGCAGCAGCAGTGGATACGACAGAAGCCGAAGCGAATAATACAAATGGCACTAATTACAGCTCGCATGTCGCCTGGCATCGGATCTTACGGCGCTTCACATCGATGACAATTAAGTGGCTGCGTTAGGACGTGGCAAAGTTAAGAGTGATTATGTTATGAAGTGGCTAAGTTAAGAAGTGATTATGTTATGAAGTGGCTAAGTTATGAAGTGCCTAAGCTATTACGTGGCTAAGTTAATAAGTGGCTGAGTTAAGAAGTGGTTATGTCAATAAGTGGATAAGTTAAATGTGAGTGATGTGTGTGCGCTGTGTCTGTGTGCTGTGTGTGTGCTGTGTCTGTGTGCTGTGTCTGTGTGTGCTGGGTTTGTGTGTGTGTTGTGTGTGCTGGGTCTGTGTGTTTGTGCTGTGTGTGTGTGCTGTGTCTGTGTGTGTGTGCTGTGTCTGTGTGGTGTGTGCTGTGTGTGTGTGTGCTGTGTGTGTGTGCTGTGTCTGTGTGCGTGTGGTGTGTGTGTGTGCTGTATGTGTGCTGTCTGTGTGTGTCTATGTGTGTGTGCTGTGTGTGTGCTGTGTGTGTGTGCTGAACAGAGAAGAGTGGAGAGAAGTGCTCGCTCACCGCACTTGCCCCTACAGCCTGATAAAGGTTATACGGGGGAATCTTTATGTGCGTGTGGTGCGGTGTGTAAACATCAACACTGGAGAGACAAAGGCGGTCGGGCGTGGTTCTGGCCACCCACGTCTTCATAGGGTGCTACTTTGAATCAGCACTTTCCCCAGCAACATGCGTGGGCTACAAGGGGCTACCTTTGTCTTTGTGTGTGAGTGCAGGAGGGGACAGATTCTACGACAACATCGAGGACATGATTGGATACCGGCCATTCCCTCTCATTAAGTGGTGCTGGATGTACGTGACCCCTGGCATCTGCGCGGTGAGATTAAGGGCCAGGGGTAAACGTCGTGGTGATGGTCCGGTGATCGATGTGTGAAGGCGTGCTGATGGTGTTGGCAGAGTGGCAATTGATTGGTGTCTGTATGTATGCTGAACTTCTTTCGCACCGTACGTAGCCAACCGTACTCATCGAAGGTGCGGGGGAAGGACAACACAACTAAACACAGAAAGCAGTTCTAAAGAAATTCGTTTTCAATTTAGACAGCCGTTTTATGGTGTGGTGATGGTCCAGTGAGTGATGGATTGGTGATGGTATGGTGATGGATTGGTGAAGGTGTGGTGATGGCACAGCAGAGTGTGGTGATGGTGTTGGCTATCATGAGGCTTAACTCAAATTCCTTACGGATGTTCGTATGCTGAACTTCTTTCGCGCCGTACTTAGTAAAACCGCGCTAATCGGAGGTGCGTACTCATGACCCACAAATCATATTTGCGCGTTCGCCGCTTCTTGCAGAGGTTCACGGTTTCGTATCTCGTGGCCGCCCTGGTAATTACTGCGGCGGTGGCGAAAGTGTCGGCGGTGTCGGCGGTGGTGCGGATTAACCGTGCAGATACTACGCACCGTCCATTTAACAGCGGACACTAAATTGAGCGGGTGGGTAGATGGCGGTGGTGATGGTGGTGGTGGGGTTATTGGGTGGGTAGATGGTAGTGGTGGTGGTGATGGTGGTGGTGGGGTTATTGGGTGGGTAGATGGTTGTGATGATGGTGGTGATGGGGGTATTGGATGGGTAGATGATGGTGGTGGTCGTGGGGGTATTGGCTGGGTCATGTAGCCCGCATGCCCAGCCACCGCATGCCTTAACAGCTTTTGTTCGCCCGGATATAGGGGGCTAAATGGGTGCGACACGGGCTAGAGAAGAGATGGAGTGATGTGGTACAGGAGGATGTGGAGCTGAGTGGACTTGCCGATGACTGTACTAGAGGTGCCAAGATCAGCCTCTGTAGAGGAGGCTCGTGAAGGACGCTGCTACTGGGCAGTTGGAGGCAGTCGCCCTCCAGCAACGAGCGGAGCGCCGGATAGCTAAAGCACAGCGAGTTGGCAGAGTAGGAGGCACAGGTGGTGCATCGGCCAATCAGTCGACCCGTGGCACCTGGGTCTGCCCCGTGACCTCCTGCCAGCGGGCGTTCGACACTTCACGTGGCCTCAACGTGCACATAGCCTGGCACAAGCACCGTGGTGATGTCACTGCCACTTAGTAGCGAATGGCGGTTGTTGTTGTTGTTGGTGGTGGTAGTGATGATTGGGGGAGTGGTAGTGTAGCGGTTAGCGCGCTGCGCTTCAAACCCGGCGACCCGAGTTTGATTCCCTCTCGCAGCCAACACCAGTGACGATTATCTGAACCGGTCCTGGGCCTCCCCTAGGTCGACTCAGCCTCAAATGAGTGCCTGGTGCGGTGTGTAAACATCGCCACGAAGAAGACAAAGACTACCGGACATGGTGTTGTCCATTCACCCGGTTGTGTGCCGTGTCAGCTTTCATCGGACTTGCCCCAATATTCTGTTAAGGCTATACGGGGGATTTTTGTCTTTGTGTGTATGTTTGAGCGTGCAAGTGTTGTGGGAGTGGTAGCGCAGCAGTCAGTACGCTGCGCCACGAACCCGTTGACCCGCGATGGATTCACGCTCATGGCCAGCGCCAGTGGCGATTATCTGAACCAGTGTTGTAACCTTACCTAGGTCGACTCAGCCATAAATGAGCACCTGGTGCGGTGTGAAAAAAATCAGCAATGGGGGAGACAAAGGCAGGCTGTCCCGTCCGCACCACACTCTCGTGCGCCGTGCCAGTTTTAATTTTGGTGATTTAATTTTATTCACAGATGCTCAGTAGGGGCTGATAACTGCATCGCGTGCTTTCAGACGCGCTTCTGCGGCCGTCTGGAATGCTCTTCCTTCTGATATTAGAAAGCCACTGGAGCTATGCATTTAAAAATATATATTGGAAGCTCATTGCTTTACAACTGATGTTTGCATTTAGTTTGTTGTCCTTCCCCTGCACATACGAATACATCGTTTGGTGATACCTCCTTGGCCTGTCTGTGTTCTGAACAAGAGCCATTGTCCGAAAGGTCACCTATTAGCTAGCAACACTTGCCCCAACAGCTTGTAAAATACTATACGGGGGATCTTTGTCTCTACGTATGCGTGTATGTATTGGCTGCCTGGATTCCGGCCACACCACCCCCTGGTGTGCCGTGCCGGCCCTTACAGGTGCTCCTCGCTAATAGCACTTGCCCCGACAGCCTGTCAACGGCTATACGGGGGATCTTTGTCTTTGTATGGCGGTACACGCATCGTCATGCGATCGCCACGTATGTTTCACTTTCGCGCACCCTGGTCGCCCTCGCGAACAGGGGGACGGCTTACCCCGACTAAACATTTGAATAATAATAATAATAACAACTAAATAATAATAATGATGACGCGCCCCTCCCTCCCGCTATCGGCCGTATCTCCCACAGAGCATCTTCCTCTTCTCTCTCATCAAGTACCAACCGCTGACGTACAACAAGACCTACACCTACCCCGACTGGGGCTACGG